>NW_027517798.1:0-300000 GCF_048772815.1 Callospermophilus lateralis
AAGAGCCAAAAGAAGTCTTGACCATAAAGAAAACAGTAACTAAAATGAAAAATTTAATAGAGAAATCAGTCTATATCAAAATATCATACTAGATCAAGCAGAAGAATAACTGAATTTAAAGATAAATCATTTGAAATTAGCCACTCAATGGCATAAAAAGAAAATAAAAAGTGAAAAAAAATGAAGAAACTTGGTAACTTATAGGACACTATTGAGTAGACCAGTATAAATAATTTTGATTGTCCAAGAAAGAAAAGACAGAGCCAAAAGCTTACTCAAAGAAATAATGAGGAAAAACTTCTGAAATTTGAAAAAAAAAGGAAGAAATATCTATATTTAGGAATCCAAATAAGAAGAACCCAAAGAATTCCACAGCGAGAGACACTATAATTGAATTGAATTGTGAAATATCAGACATAAAGAGAACTGTGAGAGCAGCCAGGGAAAAGTGACAGATCACATTACAGGGGAACTTCCCTGAGACAGTCAATGAATTTTTCAGCAGAAACTTTGCATACAAAAAGGCAGTGGAATATTTTTCCAAATGCAGAAAGGTAAACCTGCCAACATTGTCCTTTAAAATTGAAGAGGACATAAAGAGACCAGTCTTACAAGAAACATTAAAGAGAATTCTTCAAGTTGAAACAAACCAAAGCTATCTAACACTATCTATGCATACATAAGTATAAAACTTGCTGTTAGAGGTAAATGTATAGAAAAATACAGAATAATGTAACTCTGTGACAGTACTGTGGAAATTGCTTTTCAATGCTAGTATAAAAGTTAAAGACAAAATTTTTAAAACAATTTTATAAAATATGTGTATGGTTACCCAATACAAAATGATGTAAATTGTGATGTTAATAATATAAAGTTCCATGGAGAGGGGTAATAATGTAGTTTTTTTGTTTTGTTTGTTTTGGGGGGGGATTGAACTCAGGGGCACTCAACCACTGAGCCACATCTCCAGCCCTTTTCTGTATTTTATTTAGAGAGAAGGTCTTACTGAGTTGCTTAGCACCTTGCTTTTTGCTGAGATTGGCTTTGAACTCCTGATCCTCCTGCCTCAGCCTCCTGAACTGCTAGGATTACAGTCATGCACCACCATGCCCAGCAATAATGTAGTTTTTATATGCACCTGAGGTTATTATTATCTTGAAACAGACTGTTATAACTATATAATGTTTTAAGTAAGTTTGATTGTAATCACAACGAAGATATGTAAAATAAAGAAATAAATATCACTATAAAAATCAACAAAATATAAAAGAAAAAAGTATAAAAAACAGGAACAAAAGATTTATAAAATTGGCAGCAAACCTTTAACAAAATGCTAGTAATGTATTTCTGTGGCACAATAAAAAATAAATATTTGGTATTTGTACCTGATTCCTGGCACATAGCTCCCATAACTCTAAATCTCCAAAGGTCTAAGTGCCTTCTGTATGCTCATGAGAAGACTGATGACTGAATGCTACCTCTATGTACTTTTTAAATGGGAGCTGTTGCCAGAAAGACCAAAGAATCATTAGAGGCATGGAAATTTCCGCTGCATTACAAGTCCCAGAAGGCAAGAAAGGGTGAAGATTGAACTTAATCATCAAGGGCTAATGGCTTACTCTATCTACCTGTGTCAAAAAATATTCATAAAAATCACTAAACAAAAGGGTTTGGAGAACATGCAAGCATCCATGTGTTAGGAGTGTGGTATGTCCCAAACCATGATGTTTAGGACTCTTCCCTAATTTGTCCTTTGTACCTCACTTGGCTACTTATTAGAAGCTTTTAAAATAAGCTGGTTATAGACAAAGGGTTTCCCAGAGTTTTGTAAGCTATTGTAGCAAATTAGTGAACCTGACCTGGGAGTATTGGGATAACTCTGTAGGCAACTCTTGAGTGTGGGTAACCCAGAGACCTGATACTTGCAAATGTCATCTTAAGAAAGGACAATCTTGTAAGACTATTCCTTAAGAGTGTGGAGTATGACACTAATTCAGGGTACTGAGTACCAGAATTGCTCTGAATTGTAGGACACACAACTGGTGTCCAAGAGTTGGAGAAATGGTGTTAGAAAAGGCAACATAAATTTGGCATCAGAAAGAAAAATACCACACATGATTGGAGTCAGAAATGTTGTAGCAAAAATATTCACCTTCCTCATTAATGATGACTTTACTATGAATAAATTAAATTCCTCAACCAAAAGACACAGGAGTGGTTGAACAGATGAAAAATCAAGATCCACCTATGTGTTGTCTACAAGAGATGCAGATTTACATATAAGGACAGATACAGATTGAGTTAAGTAATTCAACAAAATAGTCCATGCAAATTATAACCAAAATACAGCAAGGATGGCTAAACAGGTCAGAAAAAAAATGAATTTTGAGTCAAAAACTATTACAAGAGACAAAATTTTAATAACATCAAAGGATAATAAAAGGATCAATTCACCAGAAAATACCATAATTATAAAAACAAATGAACTCACATCAGAGAACCTAAATATATAAAGCAAACATTGCAGAACTGAAGCAATTCAATGATAGTAGGATACTTCAATGCCCAACTTCCAATAAAGAATAGAACATCCACATAGAAAATCAATAAAGAAACAGCATAGTTGTACAACAACGTAGACCAAATAGATATAAACAGAACATTCTACTCAAGAGCAGAAGAATACATTCTTCTCAAGCACACATGAAACTTTCTCCAAGGTAGATCACATGCTAGGTCACAAAACAAGTCATAACCAATTTAAGAAGACTGAACTCACAAAAGTTCTTTTCTGATCACCATGGAACCTGGAATCAATAGGTGAAGGAAGACTGAAAAATTCACAAATATGTAAAAATTAAACAATATGCTTTTTTTCTATTGTTTGTTTGTTTATTTGTTTATTTATTTATTTGTTGGTGCTATTGTTAGAATTCAAGGCACCATCTATGTAAGACAAACACTTCACTACTAAGCTACATCTCCACAATTTTTTTTTTTTAATTTTAATTTTGAGACAGGGCCTTGCTAAGTTTCCCAAGCTGGCCTTGGTCTTCTGATCCTCCTGCTTCAGCCTCCTGAGGAACTAGAATTAAAAGACCATGCTGCCACTCCTGGCTGTAAACAACACTCTCTGGAACAATCTGGTGTGTCAAAGAAGACATTTAGGGGAATTAGAAAATATCATGGGACAAATGAAAAGGAGAACACTCTGTGCCAAAACTTATGGAATAGAGCATAACAATATGTGTCCACTCTGAAGATAAAGGAAGATCTGAAACAAAAACCTAACTTTATACCTCAAAGATCTAGACAAAGGAACAAAGCCCACCCACCTCATCAAAGAAAGAAAATCATAAATATTAGAAGAGAACTTAATGAAATAGAGAAGAAAAAAATTAATAAAATTGAGTTGGATTTTTGGAAAAATTGAGGAATTCACAAAGTTTTAGTCACACACGAGCAAAAGGAGATTGAAATAAATAAAATCAGATATGAAAGAAAAGATATTACAACTAATGACATACAAATAAAAAGGATCCTAAGAGACTGATAAGACCAATTCAATGCCAACCAATTGGAGACCATAAAAGAAATGTATAAATTCTCACAAAGATATAACCTATTAATATCAAGTAATGAAGAAAAAGACAATCTTAATAGACTTGTAGCTAGAATAGTAAAAATGCTGAATTGGTGAGCAAAAAATCTCCTACTAAAGAATATTTAAAGAATTTGGGGCTGGGATTGTGGCTCAGCAGTAGAGCTCTCGCTTAGCATGTGCAAGGCCTGGGGTTCAATCCTCAGCCCCACGTAAAAATAAATAAATAAAATAAAGCTATTGTGTCCATGTACAACTAAAAAATAAATATTAAAACAAGAATATTTAAAGAATTAAAAAATATTTAAAGAATTGAAGCCAATCCTTATCAAACTCTTCTAAAAAAATAGAAGAGAACATTTCCAAACTCATGCTGAGACTATCAAAATTAAAGAAGATTTAAAAAGCAAAACCACAAAACAATATTTGTGATGAATGTAGAAGCAAAAAATCTATATCAAAATACCAGAGAACTGAATTCAACAACACAATTAAAGGGATAATACATCATAACTAAGTGGGATTTATTCTTGGGATACAAGAGTGGGTCAATATATGAAAATCAATTAATGTGATTAACTAAATAAACAGAACAAAGGACTAAAAATCACTTGATTATCCTAATAGATGCAGAGAAGGAATCTGAGAAAATTCAACACCATTTCATGATTAAAAACACCAACAACTAAGAATAAAAGGATATTACCTCCACATAATAAAAGCCATCTATGGAAAGCTAATATGTTCAATGGTGAAAAAATAAAAAGTTTTTCCTTGAAGATCAAGAACAAATAAAGGGAGTTTTCCCCAGCCCCTAGGGGGCAGTGCTGCAGATACCAGTCCTGGTCTGTTGGCAGCAGCACCAAGTTACTGTGGGTTTCTTGCATTTCTGCTTCCCAACCCACAGGATGGTGCAGGCATCTGGTGAGATAAGGCTAGTTCCTGTTGTGAGGAAGGCACAGGCGAGGAGGAGAAGGATTTTGTACTTCGCCCAAGGCAGCAACTTAATGATGGAGATGAGCTACCTCTAAAACTCCTTGGCCACGTTCTTGGCCCGCCTGTAGGATTTTAAGGTTGACTTTGGCAATTTCCAAGGCAAAACCAGTCAGAGGTGGCATGGAGGCAAGAAGGCATTAAAAGTGGAATGTATGTTTTAATAGAAGTGAAAGTTTCAACTCAAGAAAGAAAAGAACCTATCAAAACTATCTGATGACAAATTATGACCACACTTCCCCATCCCAACTATAGGTTATTTGCATGGGTGCAAAAGAAAACAGTTTGCCACTGGAGTATCAAGAGAGGCTAAAAGCAATAGAAACAACCTAGTGGCACATGCTGGTAATCCCAGTGGCTCTGGAGACTGATGGCAAGTTCAAAGCCAGCCTCAGCAAAAGCGAGGCACTAAGCAACTCAGTGAGACCCTCTCTGTAAATTGAAAAATACAAAATAGGCTGGGGATGTGGCTCAAGTTAAGTGCTCCTGAGTTAAATCCCCCCCAAAAAAGGCAATAGAACCAAATGACTATAAAGGAAAGGTCTCAGAAGACCTTATTATCAAAAAAGGGGAAGAAAAGCTCTTTAGAACATAACAAAATATATCTAAGACTAAAGAATATTCTATGTAGTAATATAAAATATATTTAACATTTAAGAACAGGGATCTGTGATATCTCCATGTTTAATCTCTGTTTTCAACAATATTCTGAAGGGGAACCTCACTTTAGTGATTTCATATTTTCAGACTATAAAAAAACAGCTGATGAAGAGTTGGACAATTAAAAGGGGACTGTGAAGTCCTGTAGTAACAAGTAGATGTGGGTACCCCTGTGGACACTTAAAGCTGTTTTCTTGGGTTGATCTTAAGTGTCCTCTTGTTCTGTGACAAGGATAGATTTGCAGTTTTCTCAATGATGGTGCTGGTAAATTCCTCTGCTGCCTGGGCTTTTTTTTTTTTAATTAGTGTAATAAGAGTAATCAAATTACTGACATAATTCATAATAAAAATAATAAAATTTTGGAAACTGGAAAAAAAAAGAATAAAGCGAGCTGCCCACTCTTACTATTTGTAGTCAATATCTTAATAAAAGCAAAGTCAGCAATTAGGCAAGCTAAAGAAATAAAATGCATCCAAATTGGAAAGGAAGAAGTAAAATTATTTCTTTTGCAAATGACATTTTAGAAACAAAAAACACTAATATTTTAAAAATTGGAATTAATGAAAAAAATTAGTAAAGTTGCAGGATAAAAAAATCAACACAAAATTCTGTTGCGTTTCTAAGAAAATTGCATTAGTCAGCTTTCTGACACTGTGACAAAATACCATACATAATCAACTCATAAGAAAGAATGATTTATTTTGGCTCACAGTTGCAGAGGTATCAGTCTGTGGTTGCTTGGCTCTGTTGTTTTGGGTCTATAGTGAGAAAGTATGTCACGGTTGAAGCACATGATGAAGGAGATCTGTTCACCTGATAGCAGCTGGGAAGCAAAGACAGAGAGAATGCTGGAGTCCCAATGCCCCCTTAATGTACCCCCAGTGACCTATCTTACTTTCAATAAACCATACCTCCTGAAGATTCCACTGCCTCCCAATAGTGCCACAGGCTGGGGATCAAGCCTTTAACATATTGGCCTTGGGGAGCATTCCAAATCCAACCTATAGCATTCCTCCCCTAGCCCTCAAAGGCTCATGTGTTAGAAGCATGGTTCTTAGCCTGTGGTACTACTGACTAGAGGTAGAACCTTTGGAAAATTGGGTCTAATAGAAGAAAGCTGATTTACTGGGGGTAAGTCCTTGAAAGAGATACTGGGACCCTGGCCCCCTCTTTTCTGCCTCTTAGCTACCACAAGGCAAACAGGTTTCCTGTGCCATACCATGCTGCATAATATATTCTGCAGGGTCCAGTGACCAGAGACTGAAACCTGTGAAACTATGAGCCAAAATAAACCTTTCCTCCTTATAAATGGATTATCACAGGTGTATTGTCACAATAATAGAAAGCTGACAGAGAAATTAAGGAAGCACTCTCATTTACAGTAGCATTAAAAAGAATAAAATACTGAAGATAAATTAACTAAGGAGGTTAAAAAAAAAAAAAACTTGAAGTATACAGAAAACTCCAAAACACAGATAAAAGAAATAAGACAGAAATACATGTCATGTTCATGGATATTATAACAATACTGTTAAAATGGCAATTCAATACAAAGTAATATACAGACTTAATCCATTCTTAATGGCATTTTTTCTTCAAATAGAAATCAACCTTAAATTTCATACAGAACAGAGAATCCCGTATATCCAAAGCAATCTTGACAAGGAGAGCAAGAAGCATTATATGTCTTTTTTCCAAAATATATTATAAAGTTTCAGAAATTGAAAAAGAATGGTATTGGGATAAAAATAGAAATATCAACCAAAGAAACAGAATACCAGAAATAAATCCACAAATATGCAGACAACAGATGTTCCACAGGAGTGCCAGAATGTACAATATGGAAAAGATTGTCCCTTCAACAAATGGTGTGGGGAAAACTATATATTCACAACTGAAAGAACATAGTTGGACTCTGTTGGGAAATAAGGATCTCAAAAGACTTCACTCCCACGTTTATTATACCACAATAGCCAAAATGCATAAATAATATAAACATCCATTGATGGATTAGTGGATATAAAATGCACATATACAAACACACAAAATGGAATATCATTCAACTTTTAAAAAGGAAATCCTGCTATCTGCAGAAACATAGATGAACCAGGGGAACCATATGCTAAGTGAATTAAGCCATTTGCAGAATGACAAATATTGTATGATTTCACTTAGATCGGGTATCTAAAACAGTCAAACTCATAGAAGCAGAGAATAGAATGGTAGTTACTAGGGCCTGAGAGCAAAGAAAAATGGAAGGTTGCCATGTAACTCATGTTCCAGTTACTAAAGATAAATAAGTTCTAGAGATCTGCTTTACAATATTGGGTCTAGTTAATGTTATTGCACACTCACAATTTTTAAAGAAAGTATACTCATGTTGAGTGTTCTTATCACCACAAAAAGTCTATTAAAAGCTGTTATATGATGATACTTCATGATTTTGCAACATGCAGTCATTTCACACATAAATATTAAATTCACACATAAAAATTATATCAAACATAAATGAAAAATTATACCAAACATAAACAAAATTATGTATGATTTGTACCTTTAGAAGAAATATATTTTAAAACTGAATCAATGAAACAAATTGAATCTCTCTTCTCTATTAACCACACATTAGGACTTTCTTACCATGAAGAGTTATCTCTGGTTTGTGTTTCTTGGACAAATCAATGATATCCACTCCATTATAATAGAGATTTTCAAAACACCCAGTGGACGCTCTTATTTGGCAACACCATTGATAACTCCATGTCCAAGAATCCCTCCAAAGCTGATATTTAAAAGAAAAAAAAAGATATAAACAATATTGTTTAATTATTTTCTGATTATCTGCCCCAAATATTAATGATTTATAGATACAATGATAATTGTCTTCAAATTTGCTTTGCATATTATATTGTCATATTAATGCCAAATGAAGTTTTAAGATGCAGATTTATAATTTTATTCATTATAGAAAGACTCAATCCCCTTATTACAATTTCTAGACATATGAGTCTTCTCCTAATTTTTAGATGAGAATATTGTATCATTATTTCCATGGTGATCTGTATAATAGCTTATCCAGTGTTTCATCGCTAAAGAAAAGGAGAACAGCAAAACTCCATGTCCCTGAATGCCCTCTTTCTTTTTTTAATTTTTTTTTATTTTTGTAGCTGTAGATGGACAGCATGCCTTTATTTTATTTATTTTTGTATGTGGAGCTAAGGATCAAACCCAGTGCCTCACACATGCTAGGCAAGTGCACTGCCACTGAGCCACAGCCCCAGTCCTGAATGCCCCCTTTCTGTTCCCAAAAACCTTGCCAAGTTAAGGAAACACTGAGAGCAAGCCTGGACCGGAAAGTCCAAAAATGCATGATCTTAAAGGACCTCGGCTTCCTCTTACGCACAACAGAAACCAGAGCTAGTTGGTGCTACCTGTAGAAAGCTACTTTCTTACATGTACATCAGGGCAATTGCTCCTTAGGATGCTGGTCAGACAAGCTAACTAATTAGCTAATGCTGATGATGTCACTGCTTCTGTAAAGATATAAAACCCCTCTGCACAGGCTGAGGGCACTATGGAAAGGATACGTGCCAACACTCCAGCTGGCCACTACTGGACAAAGAGGTGAATATAACAAAGTGGTGAACAAAAGTAAGAATATAACTAGTCAAATTCAAATGAAGTTCTCTAGCTTATTGAATGGCAATATAGTAATGAAACCCTGATAATAAAGAATTAAACGATTTCCCATTTTAGCAGTCCATATTCCTAAGTATGTCACTGATGGCATTAAGAATAACTAAGGGGGCTGGGGATGTGGCTCAGGCAGTGGCGCGCTCGCCTAGCATGTTGTGGCCCTGGTTTGATCCTCAGCACCACATACAAACAAATATGTTGTCTGCCGAAAACTAAATATATATATATACATACATATATATATATATATATATATGTATATATATATATACATATATATATATATATATATATATATATATATATATATATATAAAATAACTAAGGCTTACCCTGCAGTTAGTCAACAAGGAAATGTTTGTTCTGTACATGATTTTGCCAAGATTATTTTGGTCAAAAGGATTTTACCCTCATCCTCCCTGTGGCCACTATGGTTCTGCAATAGCTAAATGATTAAAACATCAGAATCTTCTGGAGCATTTGCTGAGATGAGGCCCTGAATTCCCACTGAGCAGGTTTGAGGTAGAAGCTGAGAATCTGCATTTCAGACAAATTCCCTCCTGATGTCCCTGTGCTTGAGCTGGTGTCCATACTTTGACAGCCGCAGCTTTAAACCACCAAAATTATATTTCTTGGAAGACTCTCCTCAGGCAAAATGGAGTAGTGAAAATTTTATTGGTAACTGAGACACAAAATAATGGTTTTAAAACTCTTTTGTCCTAATGCTTTATTTCCTAATGTGACGTCTAACACTATCTAGAACAATTAACCATGTGCTAATCACTTATATATCGGATAAGGCAAATCTAAAATGTATGTTGACAGATATTTCTAAGCCTACTGGGCGACCAAAGACACCTGGCAAAGTGGGTGTAACAAAAGTACTTCGTCACAGCAATCCCTGCAGCAGCTGCAGTAGTTTAAAATCTTAAAGGACAATAAACTTAACCTCAATTTCAGGATTTAACGCTCGCAGCCGCTCCCGCGCGCCACCCCCCAGCCCCGCGCGCCCCCCGCCAGCCCCGCGCGCCGCCCCAGCCCCGCGCGCCCCCCCCAGCCCCGCGCGCCCCCCATCAGCCGCGCGCCCCGCCCCGCGCCCCCCTCCCCCACCCCCGCGCCCCCCCTCCCCCACCGCCGCGCGCCCGCGACTCTGGGGCTAGAGTTTTTTTGTTTTTTTTTTTTGTTTTTTTATTAGTTGCTCATGACCCCCACTCCCTGGTGCCCTGAGCTCCTTGGGTTCACAGTCCCTGACCCCCCAGCCGCGAATACGGACTCACTTCAGCAGCATCAGCGATCCACCGGCGGCGCCCAAGGTTCCCCACGAGGCTGGGACTGCTGGGCGGACGCGGGAAGCTGAGAGCAGGCAGAAGATGCCCAGGTTTGGGGCCACTGGGGACGGCTGGCCTCGTCCGGGAGCTTCTCCTGAGGGCCTTGGCGCGGCTGGCGAGAGCGAACGGGAGTCCCGCCTGGACGAAGGAACCGCACACTCCGCGGAGACGCCAGCGCCGCTGAGCAATTCGGCTCAGAGCGGGATTCCCCCAACCGGCCTGGCCCCGCCTCCTCGGCGCGGCTCGGCCCCCATTGGCCAGCGCCGCCTGCACTTCTGGGGAACCAGCTTTTGTAGAGTTGAGCCGGGAAGGGGAAAGACTGGAAGTCTGCTCCTCCCCACCCGCTAGGCCCAGCAGTGGACCTCAGTGTTCCACACTTGGCAGCCCCCTCAGGTTCAGGTAAATAATGGGATTCCATCACTGTTTGTCCCTGGTCCTAATGACTTTCGTCTCTGTGTCTTCCAGCCAGACCTCACCCCTCAGGCGTGGGGCCTGGAGACACTAGCTGCCTCTGAACAAGGGCATTTGTTCTTCACACTATCCCTCTCAAGGCCTCCCAGCAGGGATGGCCTTCAGAGGCCAGGAGCACTGTGAAAATTCCTGTCCCAGAGAGGAAGAGGGGGCAGGTGCAACTTTGACCCAGTTAAGTGACTCTGGGAAAGAGCAGATGCAAAGGCCCTAAGGCAGAATCAACTTGGAGTGTTCAAAGAACCTCCAGAACAGCATTAAGCTGAGGACAAGGTTAGTAGTTGTTATGGTTTGAATATGAGGTGTCCTCCAAAAGGTCAGGTGCTGACACAGGAGGTGCGAGATTACAGAGAGCTGTAGCCTAATCGGGATTATTGGGTGGCAACTGCAGGCACATCCTGTATGGTTGGAGGAGGTGGGTCACCAGGGGTGTGCTTGGAGGTGAAAGAAAAGTGACCATAACACTCAGAGCAACCAAGAGATCTTTATTACAGCAGTGCAACAGAGGAGAAAAGAGAAAAAGAGAAGAGAGAGAGAGAGAGCGCACAAGAGAGAGACAGAGAAAGCAAGAGAGATAGCAAGAGAGAGAGGGGCCCAACAGCAGGGAGTTTTTATAGCCCAAATCTAATGAGGTCTCTGGGTCTGCAAGCTGCCTTGTTGGCACAAGGGGGGGTTACATGTTTGGCCTTGAGCAGGGGGTTGAGTGTTCAGCCTTGAGCGGGGGCTTGGGCATTTGGGCTTGAAGCAAATAGTTAATAAAGAACCAGACAGAGGGTTTGAGAGGCCAGGTCATCCTGCAGCTAACTTTGTTTGGCATGCCCTGCAGACAACTTACTCAGCCTGTCCTGCACCTAACAGGAGGCTGTATATTATGTCCCTGGCTCCTTGTGCTGTTTCTGCATCACCATGATGTGAAAGGCTTTTCTTTGCTACATTCTTCTCCTATCAACTTCTGCCTCATCTCAGACCCAGAGCAACGAAATTCAGCCAACCGCAGAACCTCTGAAGCTAGGAGCCAAAATCAACTTTTCTTCCTCTACCTTGTTCTCATCAGGTATTTGGGTCACGGTGACAAAAAAGCCAACTAACATAGTAGTTGAGGGTAGAGAGGTCCTTGGCCTTGGAGGCCAGTGGAAGGAATTTGCATTTGCTTTTGCTGAGATAAGAAGCTCCTAGAAGAGGGTAACACTAAGAAGAGACATGGGGCTAGTCTAGGTTTGCAAGAAGCAGACACCAAGAGGGGATTAAATATGTAAGGGTTTTATTAGGGGAAGTGCTTTATTGAGATAAAATGGAGCTGGGCAAGATGAGATCTGATTCCTAGTGAAGGAGAGAGAGCAGGAAAATTGGGTGGTCCCAGGTGGCCATGCAGTCTGAGGAAGATTCTGCAAAGCCTTGGAGCATCTGAGAACTGTCCAGGTGATTCTGTGTCCTGCAGAAATGGGCCTGCCTTAGTGTCCTGCCTCTTTCAGACACTGGCTAGGGGTGGCCCCTGGGACACATGGCCTCTTGTAAATGTGGGAGGCTTTCAGATCCAGACAGCCATAGCCCTCAGATCATTGCGCACCCAGGTTGCTGGTCTGCAAAAGGCGTTCTCATATTGCCCACCTAGCTGGCATTGTAGACATGCACTTGGGCTATTTCAAGATTATCTGGGAAGGTGAGCAAGAGGCACAATGATGAACACAGAAGGTTCCAGTTCTAGAGCCCCACCCAGGGGTATATGAGCAGCCCCAGATGGAACTCAGTGGGGGCCAGACAGAAGTATGTGCTTGCCAGGGAGTTAGGCACTGCCTGGCTTCATCCCTGCCACCCAGTCTCCTGCCACCCAGCAAATCCCCTGTCTCTCTAACAGAATTCAGGCCTGTATCCTGGCTTCTGGCTATTGTGCCATTTTTATAGCCTGGACTTGATTTAGGTGTTAAAGCCTTGCTGAGAATATGCCTGACACTTGAAAGAACCTTTATTATTATCCTAAATTGTGAAGAACTGGTTGTTGCTCCCCCCACTTCCCTTCTTCCCTTTCTTCTCTTCAGGGTCAGGCTGGAGCTAGGTCATTGTTGTTAATTTTAGATCTGAAATTGTATGGGGCATGGCTGGTGTCCCTATACTTTCACTCCTTAAAACAGGAAGGAAGGCCCCAGCTGGGAACTTGGGAGAGACAAGAAGCTGCTCAGGGCAGTGATGCAGTGGAAATCACTACATATACCTAGGAAACATCAGATTCAAAGAGAGTTTTTGTGTGGTTAAATTAAAAAATCCCCCTGCCTCCCACCATCTGAGGGCCAGGTCTACACCCACCATGGGGTAGAGAGTGGGAGGTAAGACCTGTATGTGTGGGTTCAAATCCCAGCTCTGCCACTTTCTAGCTCTGTGGCTTTGGGAAAGAATCAAAGTCCAGCTTCTTCACTGCCTCAATTTTCTCATCTGTAAAATGGGTGATACAATCTATTATGGCTGGTAGGGGGTTAATCAAGGTAGCCTATGTAGTTTTCACTGGAGTGTCTAAGGCAGGCATTGCCTTTGTGTGTGTTAGCTGTTAGGACAGGTTGAGCTTTCCTAATCTGAAAATCCAAAATTGGAAAAACTCCTAAATCCAACATGTTTGGGGTACCAACACAATGCCCCAAATGGAAAATTTCACACCATAAAATTCTGTTTCATGCATAAAATTATTAAATATATGATATAAAATTGCCTTCAGTCTATATGTTTAAGGCACATATAAAAATGAAGACATTTTATGATTAGACTTCAGTCTCATCCCTAGGATATCTTATTATGTCTATGCAGATATTCCAAAATCTGAAAAAAAAAAATCCAAAATCTAAAGTGCTGCTGGTCCCAGGCATTTTAGATAGAGGATACTGTACCTATATTCACTCTGAATTTCCTGATTGGTGGGGGCTTAAACTTAGAACACATCAAGGAAGGTCTTAGGGATAAAAAATAAAAATCCCATAATAAAGTAGTGATCAAATGAATAAACTTACTATTTTAGTACCTGGTAAGACTTATTAAGACATTTAATGATACTTGCTGATGTTGACCGAGCACTTTTTACATGGCTTTTGCTGAGCTAAACTCTTCACGAATGGAACAGCCCAGAGCAGCAGGCAAAGCAGGGGATCTGGATCAGGCCACCTGGTTCACGATTCTGGCTCTGCCACTCAGAAGCTGCTTCCCTCTTCTTATTCTTCTTCAACAATCTGGAAGTCAGAATCTCACTGCAGTGGGGTAAATTCTGTCTCCCTGCACATGTCAAAGTCCTGACTCTGAGTATCTCAGAAGGTGGCCTTATTTGGAATTAGGGTTGCTGCAGATGTAATTAGTCAACATGAGGTCACACTGCAGCAGGGTGAATCCTTAATCTAATCTGAAAGGTGTTCTCATAAGAAGACAGTGTGAAGGTCCAAGGGAAGAACACCATGTGACAAAAGGGACAGAGGTTGGAGTGAGGTAGCCACAAGCTAGGGGTCACTGAGGGTCAGCAGCTGCCACCAAAAGCCAGGGAGTGGCAAGGAACCCTTCTACCCAGAGTCCCAGGGGGACCACATCCCAGCTGAAGACTTGATTTCAGTCTCTGTCCTCTAATGTTAGTGGAGCTTTCTGCTGTGTGCCACTCAGTTCAAGGTACTTCATGATGGCAGCCCCTTACTTCCTAGGACCACTGAAGCCACCTGGAGTCCTGCGAGCCAGGAGATGTGGGCTTTCTTTTCCTGCTGCACAGCCTCTCACAGTACTCCCTGTTTCTGCTCAGGCATGTGCCTTGTCATGGGAGTTAATTTTTCATTTTCCTGCAGGTCGTGGTTCTTCCTGGAAAGCCATTTTGAAGTGCTGGACTCCAAATGCCCCCTGAAGGAGTTGAGCTTCTGGAAACAAAACCAGCCCCTAGAAGAGTCTAGATAGAGACTATCACTGTGGTTTAACACTGCCCATCAAACACTTTAGAATGAAAAACCCACGTATTCCCAGCACTCAAGTTCAGGGGGAAATCTAAGACCTAGGTGTATGCACCTGTGTGTTGCTTCTTTTCTAATTGAGTCATTTTATAAATTTGTTTTTAAGTGTCTCAGGTAACTCTAGGCATGCCCTTACTCATCCCTAGGATATCTTATTAATTTCTTTTTTCTTCATCTCAAATTCAAGACCATATATCCTGTGGGGGAAAATACAGGTTTTGGGGCCAGACCTTGCTGGATTCTCCCCAGTCTTGTTTTCCGATCTCTGACTCACCTATTTTTTTTCTTGTAAAATGGGATCATAACTGCACTTACTCCAGGGATTTTTTGCAACATGTAATCAGTGGTGTGTCCAGATCACAGCACATTAGATAGGAGCTTATCTTGCACATCAGTGTTGTCTGCTGGGACAACACTTTCCTGGAGGTTACTCCATGCTTCCTGTGAGGCCTGTGGCTTATGCTGGCTTCAGTGGAGCATTTAGTAAATGCTAATGGGTTGCAGTCCCTCAAATCCAAGTATGCTGGTGATGGCCCTGCCCAGTGCTGCCCCCTTTTCCTTTCTTGCTCACAGTGTGAGTATTCATCACAGAACCCTTTACTTACTGGGTCAGTATCTTCTTTTCCCTTCAGTGGATCTTGAGCATACAGTTCCTGGACTGTTGGGAAATTTCCTTTGGCATCCAGCTTCAGGGAGCCAGCCCAATGCCCAACTGCTGCAGAAGAGAAGGAAATGAGTATTTCAGGGCCTGAGGGGAGCCAGGCTCTTGAGTTTGCAGGGAAGGAAGTCTAAAGGTGACTCTTCTGCTTTTTCTTGGGCAAGCTCTGCCTTGGTGGACCTGCAGGCAGCCCTCATCCATGGATTGACCCATGCTATCTTGTTCTCAGCTCTGCAGGAATTCATGCTGTTAAACACCTAAGCATTCTCAGTGGTGGTGTTCTGCTTCATCATCTATAGTCTTTCTGAGTCTCCATGGTGGATAGCCCTGCCACACTCACTACACTGACCTGAAGCCAGCATATTTCCCTATGGCTTCCATTGTGGGTGTAGAAACTTGTAGAAGTGCCTGTCTTTCTGATTCCCTATTTTTACCCCAGATGTTCACTTCAGGCCTTGGGGACCATGTGAGGGGGACTTTCAGTTCTGATATTGGCATCATTAATTCCCAGGTAGGCTCCTGTATGGATGATTCTAGATTCTCAGGCTACACTTCACTTAGCATGACCCTGGTCTTATTTAAACTTTTCTAAAAGTTCCCTAGTAGATTTTTTAGAAGATGATAATAATTTTGCACTAGAGAAAGACAAAATGCACCCAGACCCTCTTGGTGTATTAGTATCATAAAGCTGATGTAATAAAACACCACAATCTGGATGGCATAAAACAACAGAAACAAATTTGCTAAAGCTGTCTTTGAACTTGCAATCCTCCTCCCTCAGCTTTCGCAATTGATGGGATTGCAGACATGCCCCATTGCACCCAGCCAGGAATGCAGATCTTTGAGTTGTTAAGACTGTAAATGCAACACTCAGTTTGAATGATGGCACAAGTGCCACCCTGAGCTACTGTAAGAACAGTTAAGGCCATTTAGTGTTGTAAAACAGCTTTTTTGATTAGTACCATCTCTGCCTTAAGGAAAGAACTACCTTTCTCAGTGTCCTTGAGAGCTTTTTGAATATAATTGTCTACAGCTTCTATGTACTACATTTACATCCTCTAGACCAATTTTTGAGATAAACAGTAAAGTTAAATGATTATACCAGTGAAAAAAAGATTGTCCCCATCTATGCTTGAGACTGGGGATGTTTGCAGGTTGACTTATTTTTTTGTGTCTACTTCCCTTGCATCCATGGGTATATAACAGTACATCTTTCCATGCAGCCTAGAGGAAGCCAGGGCCATAAGTTAGTCCCACATATCCACTAGGTCCCATTGGGTGCTTATCATCTAATTCCAGGTCTGTAGTACCATCTAGTCCCAAACCGATCATAAGCCTGTGAAATCACAATATGTTGACATTGAGATTTTGAGGTCTATCCTGACTCCCAAATGGAACTAGGCCACATATCCTAAGTGTTGTTATGTTATTCACAACACATTGTGGTCTTCTGATTGAGATGTCCTGTGGTGGATATAAGCCATATATATTCATCCCAAATTTTTTAAAAATATTTTTAGTTGTAGATGGACAAAATACCTCTATTTATTTAGTTCTTTTAATGTGGTACTGAGGATTAAACCCAGGGCCTCATACATGTGAGGCAAGCTCTTTATCATAACCCCAACCCCATTAACCCCAAATTTGATAGTAACCTTCCTTATATCTTTGCTATTCTGGCATTTATAATGGAAGATAAGGTGAAGATGGACTCAAATGTGGCTTAATGACCGCAAAAGTTTGGAAATTGGTTCGCTCTACAGTGAAGTTTTTTCCATAACCTGGATGTGACAAAATCTCATTTATAGGACATAATTTAACATCTGCACAAGAAGTGGTTCATAATGAGTCCATCTTTCCCCTTTGATCTAGCATTAGAGACCATAATTTTACCTAGTCATACCAACAAGCTAGGGTCAATCCATGTTCTGATTGTTAAACTACTGACATCAAAAGAACTATGTACCTTGAGTGAAAAACAGACAAGCACCATGACCCAATAATGGAGTTGGATATTTAACCATTACCAAAAGAGAATAAGTAAATATTGTATCTTCCCAATTGCAACATGGAAAAGAAATAAAATGTCTTATATTGCGTATTCTGCAGGAATCAGCAGAAAAGTGTCCAGGGAACAAGGTTGGGACACAATATGTGGTGCCAGTATCCTAAAGGAAATTAATGACCCTATTTCCTACCTCAGGTTACCCTCAGTACAGCCCCAGTGACGGTGACTGTCTGGGGTGCTGGCTGATTCCAAAGGGCTTCCTCATTCTTGGGCCATCATTTTGAGAGTGTCTGACCTGAGGTTTCTTCAGCCTTAGGGGAGTGAACTTTCCAGTGGCCTCTTCTGCCACATATAGAGCAAGAAGTCTTTGAAGCCTACCCTTAATGGAGTGATCTTTCTTCTAATGTCCTTACTTTCTGTAACAATGACAAACATTTTCAGAGGTTCGAGGGTCTGTGGAGGAAGAAAGGGGTGGACATTAAGAAATGCAGTCAATAATTGACTGATCTCTTGTCCCTCATTTTTCCTTTTATCTATTCCTTAAATGTTCCTCCTGGTCTAATCATAAAAGACCTGTGTAGCCACCTTCAAGGGAAATTCCAGGGCATACAAAATACCAATTTTCTAATTTCTATGTAAATTTTGGAGCAAGTTGAAGAATGAACTTATCTTTTAAAATAAATTGTCCTTCAAGACATGTAGGATCTAAGGGTGTATATTTTACTAAGCCTTCTTCAATCTTTCTACAAAAGCCCTGGGATTTCACTCCAACCCCTGATCAATTGTTGCCAGTTTCATACAATTAATAAGTTTCATCCTACTGTTTTTTCTGCCTTGAGATAAATAACCATGTGATTGCTGTTCCACCTTCTGGGTGATTCATCATAATTCCATTGATGATGCTAAGTTGCAACAGTGGAAGGACCACAGGGTATAAAGTGTTAGTAATATGTAAATCATTCCCCCCAAACCCTAGAAGCTTCTGTGCCCTGATATCACTCTGTATCTGTTAGTGGTTGATTCAAAATTACAGGTACACTGCTCAAAGCCTGGGTTAAATGTTGGTCATCAGGAAACCTTCTGAAATCCTCTTGATTTACTTTAGATCTTGCATAGAAAAAGACACCTGCATTCTGACTGGTCCAGATTCTCCATTTGTCTCTTGTAATGGGTGTAAACTGGCAATGGGCTTGGCACGGATAGGCTCATGGTGAAGGAAACCACAATGGGAGGAGTGGGAGCAATAGGTAATGGTGGGTACAGAGGAAAGTGGAAGAATTAGGTTTTGACAGCTTTGTGTGAAGTACATTGTTGAGAGAGAGGAAGAGGTAGTTTGAGGGGTCCCCTAGGCCAGTAATGTTTTGACTCATCATTGCTAGAAGGGCCTTATCAATGCTGCAGTTACCACATCAATTTTTTTGGTACCTTAGTAAAAAGAAAGCCTGTAGATAGGGAACTTCTGCCATTTTACTTCCTTTCTGCAACATGAATCTCATAAGAGTATTATAGCTTAGACTTCCATTAATGGGCCATTTCTTTTTATCCCCTAATTCATACTGAGGCCAATCAATATTATAAAATAAAATTAATCTCTTCTTGAGGGACTCCAGGCAAAAAAAAAAAATGATCCTAGTTTCATAGGATGTACCCCAAGGAGGTGGTAGCTTGTATCAATGGTTGATTTCCTGTCTGTGAAAAAAGCCAGCCAGGTGTGATGGCATACTCCTATAATCTCAGGGACAAGGGAGGGTAAGGCAGGAGGAGTGCAAGTTCAAGGCCAGCTCAGCAACACGGCAAGGCCCTAAGCAACTTAGCAAGACTGCCTCAAAATAAAACAATAAAAAGGGCTGCGGATTGGCTCAGTGGTTAAGTGCCCCTGTGTTCAATTCCTGTTACAACACACACACACACACACACACACACACACACACACACACACAAATACTAAATAAGTAATTAAAGAATTAACAGCCTGTTGATGCCCCAGGAGTTCCTCAGTAGTACTGACCTGCAAGAGAGATGACTGTATGAAGATATCCCTCACATACATTGCAATTTAAACCCAGAATCAGGAGCCATCCCTGTGTAGTTCCCTAGAATGTAGTGTAGCATGTGTGTCCAAGTTCAGCAACTCATGCCTTGTCTGCTCAACTCTGTTTCTCAAGCCTTTAATCTTATTTATTAAACATGTTTAATAACCTTATGCCAGACAATTGATATGACTTGGGGAGTGACCCTTAACCCTTTTGCAGTTAATTTGAAGATTATGATGAACTTGATGTTGAAAACTGGAGGGAGCCAGAGGTTTTTCTGTCACCGTCTTGGAAACATAGCAAGGCCAAAAGTAACAATAAGTGTCATAGAAAAGAGGAAGGATCATTGTATGGCCTGTTTTTTCCCTTGGAATATAAACTGCAAGGGGACATAATGTCCATGCAGAGTCATTATACAGTAAGGACAAAAAGTACCATTTTGGTGAAGATACCAGCTGAGAAAAGGTTTCTTAGCTATAAGATACCTTAAACTAACTAGTGCCCCATGAGGTGATTTGCAAGTAGGTAAAGATGGTGAACTCATTGTCCTCCAATTTCTGAACATAGCCTCTAATAGAAGGTGGTATGATGCTCATTACTGAAGAGAGTCAGAGGTTACTATAAAGTAACAGCCAAACATTGGAGTCTCATTGCCTCTCTAGTGGCCTTGCTCAAAAAGATGCCACAAAAAGCAAGAGAGAGTGTACATCTGCATGTCAGGAGGATAAAAAAAGGTGCCGCTGCAGTTATTTACTGTAAGAAAAGATGGCACTGGTGTGACATATGGAAGAGATTTTTGGCAGAGGAAAGTGTACACAGAAAAGCTCAAAGCAAAAGGCAAGATATCAGGGGTTAAGTTACATATCATCTCAACCAAAGCTGTGAGAGGAACAAGGTGAAGTTCATATACCTGTCCTGTAGATGGCAGTTGATCTGAATGGAGGCACCAGGTTAGATGTCACAGGAGAGTGGAAAGTTGAAGCTCCAAACTTCAGTTCTTATGTTCCAAAGAAAGAAAGCCAGACACTGAAAGCCATGCAAGAGAACTTTATTATAAGTAGAAAGTAAAGTAAGGCTCAAAGAGCCCTCTCATGAGAGTGGGTCATCTCCCATCAGAAAATGAGAAATGAAATAGTGCTGTTTGTAAATGTACTGCTGTTTTATGGTTGCCTAGAGAACTGGGGTTCACCTTCATCACTCTTTGCCAATTGATTGTTCAACTCCTTCACATCAGGTGGTAGAGTTTTTGTTCCTAGTTGGTCCTCCCCAGAACTGTCATGGTGGCCATCCTATTAAAGGGGGAATTTATTTACAAGTCAATCCTATGTTAATGTGAGTTTTGGGATCAGTGACTAGACAGAATTTACCTTTGTGCTCCTGGATTTCTAAGAAAATTTGTCTTCAGGAATATTTTGAGACACCTATGGCCATAAGAATGTATATATGAATATAAGATCCTATTTTCAGGAGATCCCATTGACTAGCTTTACAATGACACCAGCTGACCCTGTCAAGAGTTAGTAATTGCCCCACTAATCTTACTTGATGTATTTCTAATTGGCTCCCTTTGTTCTGTTTATTTGTATAACTATTGTTTTTCTGCATTTTCTGATTACCCATTTGCCTTAAAAAATAAAGAAAATCTTAAAGTAACTTAGAGAAAATCTATGATCTTTCCCTGTTATTGGTCTGCATTACATTGCATTGCATTTCACTACTCACTACTATTTAATGTCTCCCACCCCCTGAGAGAACTGACAATGATAACCTTTGGTTTGTACAGGTAGGAAGAGGGTCCTTTTGCATTGGGGCTGGCAGGCTAAATGGCAGATGAATAGGATTCCACCTGCCACGTTCTGGGACCACACAGGAAAGCAGGTAGAGGGCGGGGGTTAGTCACAGAGCCAGTTTTGGCAGGATTCCCCTCCTCACACTGAACCAGCCAGACTTTGTTAAACATGATGAATTTTCTCACTGATCTTCAACAGCTCGATGGGCAAATTGGGCAAAATCCTCACAGATGAGGAATTAAAGCAGAGCACAGAAGTCAAGGTTGCCCCAGGCAAGTGAGGGGACCAGAATGCAGGTCCCACCACCCTGGGTCAGGGCACCTCTCTACTGGGTGGCAAGAGCCTGGCACACTTGGGCCTGGGCAGGCACCAAGTTGTGGCTTCACCAGACTGAGGTTCTGATGGAGTTGGTGTCTGCCACAAACCTCTAATTCAACATATTTGCTTTAAAAACAGGAAACCATAAATTCTAATCACTGTAATATTCCCTTTACTAACAATATTACAATATAAAATTTGAATAATTTTTCAGATTTAAAAAATATAATGACATAATTAAATATTGTTAAAGCATAATATTAGAAACAACAAAAAATGCAAATATGGCATTCATATTTCTCATAAAACACATTTTCCTCCAGATTAAAAATATTTTATTCAGATGTATCATTTGTATATCTTTATGGGGTATAACACAGCAATTCAATATATGTATACAAGTTTTATCATGCAACATTAACTTTATTCCCAGGAGGTCACTAGAGTGTAATCTCCCTTTAGTTTTTTTTTTTTTTTTTTTTTTTTTTTTTGTAACTAATGACTTTGCATAGAATTCATACTGTGGCAGAGTCAGAGAAACTGTCTCTTTGTACCCTTCAAGAATGGAGACATTAGAGCATTTCAAACAGGCATTGATGCAGGGCAGATGTGGCTGATCACCTGTGGAATTTTGGGGATGCAGTTTTATTTAAGTTGCAGCAATCCAGAGGGACTAATTCCAAGAAATCTCTGGACCCTAGGTGAGGAAGTTCTCCAAGATTTATAGTCGGTGGTTACACAACAGGGTGGTTAACATAACAGTTACTGTTTCTTCTATGTTCTTATCTTAGGTTAGACAGACATTTTACAAGTTTTTAACTAAGAAAACAGAAACAGAAAATTTTGCACATCAAAAAGCTTGATTGCAGACTGTTTTTTTCTTTTTTTGGTTGTAGATGGGCACAATACCTTTATTTTATTATTTATTTTTATATGGTACTGAGAATCAAAACCAGTGTCTCACATATGTAGGCAAGTGCTTTACTACTGAGGTACAACCCCAACCCTGTTGAGTTTTACAAGAAAGAGAAACCTGACATTTAAAACAAAATGGAGCTCATACCACAATGAACGCTCTAGAAATCCTGCTGACTTTAAAAAAAAAATATCTTCTTGGCTAGAAAGGAGGCTTATATGTTACAATTGGTGAGGGTCTTTTGGGGACCACATCATTTGGAGTCTTTGGGAGAGTACACCATTACTCTCTCTTTGATATTCATTATTTAATCTTTTAAATCTAAGGCCATCATTATCTTCTTGGTTTAAAGCTTCATGTGATGTTATATCTTAGTGTCTCTCTCTCTCTCTCTCTCTCTCTCTCTCTCTCTCTCTCTCTCTCTCTCTCTCTCTCTCTCCATCTGCTTCTAGAGTAGACCTAATAGTTTTAATGTAAAGGGAAGACAAAATGGAAGCAATGAACAAGTTAATAACATAATCTCTACTATGTCAATTATGCTTTTGAATCCACAAAGAATAGAAAACCATTATCCAAATCGTGAGCTTGGATCCTAATCCTTAATGCCCTCTGAGGTTTGAACTGGTACATGTACTGGTTTTCTGATATTGTCAGTTGTGTGTTTGATTGTTATCAGTCCTGTAGTAAGCACCAAGGAAATGACCATGTGCATGCCAGAAGTAATAAATCATAGCACAAGAGCCATCTCAGCAGATGAAACAGTCCATTTGTCCTGTTGGTTGGTTTATCTTCCACCTTGCAGTGATCAGCCAGCCCCCAAGTGGCTGAAGCAGGGCTGATGTTTCCTCAAGCTTTGGGTGTGTGCAGGCTTTTCAGCTTCCAGAGTGACTAGAGCAGGGATGGTGTCCTTCTGATCCTCAATTGTCTGTTGTTTCCTTCTTCCTGATGGTCAGCTGAAGGGATGCAAATTAAGGGGGAAAGCTGCAAAAGAATGTATATGACAATATAAGATTATATTTTCAGAAGGTCCCAAAACATGCCAAAAGAAACAAAATATTACAAAATGTACATCTGTGTATATGTATATACATATGTTGATATATTTGGTGACACTGTAAAGAAGAATATGGAATTGTGGTCAGTGCTCCATGTATGTGTGGTAGAGGTGGGGGATATCTCAGGAGGCTTAAACTACATAGATTTATCTCAATGTAACTTTTTTTTATGAAGAGAAAAATGTTTATTTGACTCACAGTTTTGGAGTCTCTAAGTCCTGTTTATCACAATCTCAGCAAAGGCTGGTTGTTGACTGTATGACTTCATGACAAGTGACAGATTGCAATGATAAAAGTTCATGTTGGAGTAAGTGGTCACATCTTCAGCCATGAATGGAGAGAAATGGGTAGGGCCAGGATTGCTCCTTTTATAACAATACTCAGAGAGAATTTAGGGTTCTTATGAAAACCACTAAAGATGGATTGCATATTGTTTCATGCCCCAAATGATCTTAGGACCTGCCAACTGGGGCCCACTTCCCAACTATTCAGCCATTTCCTAACAGTGCCACCATGAGGACCATGTTTTTAATCATGAAGTACCCTTTAGGGATACAAACATTTAAAACAGCAAGTTTCAGACCAGTGGATCCAATGAGTCTGCAGAATATTGTCTTCTCATATATGTTACATACTCAGATATTTCCCCAGTTTCTGAATATGTGATCTGTACAGATAGTTTATCTGCTGGTCTAATAATCACCTTACTTTGTTAGCCTGTATTTAGTAAAAGCCATAATGATTGAAAGTTCAGGTTGCCAAGTGAAAACCCTGAAATTACATTCTTCATTCTACAGAAAATTGTAAATCAGATACAAACTGGGGGGTATAAAGGAAGGATAGATATTAGTGATACTAGCTTTGACTTAAGTGATTTAGGAAATGTTTTCTCAGTAATCTTCTCATATAATTCATTATTTTAACCCCTGAAGAAAACAGATAATGGCAGATTATGGTGTTCTAATATCAAATTAATAAGGTGGCATTACCAGTTGCAGGTGCAGGCTAGATTTGGTACCTGCAGTAGAATAGGTTAAAAAAATGACTCAATGCCATTAATCATCAAAGAAATGCCATTAAAAATTCAATGTAACTTTAAACAAATTTGTAAATAGGCCTACACTTTTATAAGCCTGATCCAACTTTTCATGCTTTGGCTTATGATCTTTCATATATTATTATTTATTTAATCTAAAAACATGAAGTAAATTTTAATTTCCTACCTCTGATGTCAGCTTTCTTCAAAAGGTGCATTTCTAAGTGTCACATTTAATCTCAGAATATATTTCTGTGGGTAAATAATGCTGAATGCCTCCTGGCTCCCAAATTAAGGTAGTGCTCAGCAGCTTAATTTACCCCAGGCTTAGCATCCTCACCATCTTTATTTTACAAAATGTAAAACCAAGGTTGTACCTAGTTCTGTACCCTGGTCAAAGTCACCCGGTTAAGAGGGATTTGAATCCATCTCTACCACCTCTGAAGACTTGGACTCTCCTCACACTATCCTTTAACAAGATGAAACTCACTAACTTATATTTTTCCTTTCTTGATAATCTCTTGGAATAAACCTATGCCAGGCTAAATTTTGTAGGTCTAGGAGGGTATTTTCCCAAGAGACTGCTTTTCCCCACTCCAGGTTTTTGGAGTCTGGCCAGTCTGGCTGTCCACAGAGCTGCAATGTACCCAGCTCCACCCCACTGTCCAGAGGCTCAATGCCCATCAGCCCTGCCTCCAGGACCCAGAGTTCTGTTCAGGGAGGAGTGGGGGTGGGGGAAGGGGCCAGGGTAGTAAACTCAGGAGAAAAGACCAGAAGGTGCTCCCAGAGCAGCCAGAGATCTCTCTCCAGGTTGCCCCACACGGTCAAGGTCCAGACCTGGCCAGCAGTCCCCAGGCTTCACCCTGGCCCCTCACCAGCTGGCTGGACCCACCTAGCCAGCCTATTGCCTGCTGTGAGGACTGCAGCCTTTATTTAATGTACTCACTTGTTTCCCTAGGATGAGTTCCCTCAGTGCCACAATTCCTCAAGGGTCCAGAAGGACTGGGGGCTCACCTTAGGGGAGAAAAACCAGATGGCATGTGGTGGATGGTAGTGAGGCCACTGTCATGTAGAATGCCCAGCTTCCCCAGCTTCTGTGGTCTTGGGCAGCATAGCAGCAGCCTTGGGGTTGAGTTTCTACAGCAGCAGCAACAGCATGGAATGGTAGCCTCTGGTGACAGCAACAAGCAGCTACTTCCTGAGTAGGGAGTTGAGCATTGGCATTGGGGCATCTGTGGAGGCATCAGCTGGACGGTTTGGGAGTTTGGTTGCAGTGCTAGGGGCAACAAAGTCTTCCAACCATGAGCATTTTTGTCCTGCAGTGCTGACAGGAGTCCAGCTTCAGTTGCAATAAAGTTGGCATACAGTGCTGATTGTCTCTGGTGTCTATGTTGGAGTCTGGTGGCAGAAGTGTGAAGCTCCAGAGTCTGATGTGGCAGCAGAAACATGCAGCTGCATCAGAGCCTGGTGTCAGGTTTAGGACCTTTGCGGGTGTGGGCATGGGGTGCAATGCATTGACATTGGGGCATAGGGGGCAGTGTTGGTGTCCAGCTAGGGCCTGGGAGTTTTGTTGCTGTGCAGAAGTGGTGGCACCAGAGAGTCTGGAAGCTGGTGCAGCAGCAATAGAGCATCCAGCCCTGAGTATCTTCATCCTGCAGCAGTGACAGGAATCCAACTGCAGTGGCGGTGAAGGCAGCATCTGGCAGCCATGTGGGGAGTCCAGTGGCTGTGGTGAGGAGCTCCAGGCTGGCAGCAGTGGTGAGGGCTTGGGGCATTAAGCATCTGAGTCAGATGTAACCAGTAGCTGGGATGGCTTCCACTGTGGCTGCTCCAGGCCCTTGGTCTTGCTCCTGGCAGAACCAGCCTACTCAGAAAGCAGGACAGGGGAGGCAGTGGTACCCAGGCAGCCTCTAAGGACCTTATGCTGCCCACACCTGACCCACCTGGAACTGGCCATATCCCAGTGGGCAGCTGCTCCCCCCATCCCCTGCTATGGCCTCTGAAACTAGGCAATCTGCCAGGTGGGGCAGCCTTGGGAGAGGACCCCTGTTGGCATAACTGCAGCCATCTTCCTTACTCCTTGCTCTCTTTATGAATACTGTTCTTATTCTCAAGAAAGAAAAACCCAAGGGTCTCTGTTCTCTCCTTGAGAGATCAAAAATCGTTCTTCTTGGTGCTTAAGAAACAGTAACTTAGCTAGGGGTGGTGACACATGCCTGTAATCCCAGCAGCTTGAGAGGCTGAGGCAGGAAGATTGGGAGTTCAAAGCCAGCCTCAGCAAAATTGAGGTGATAAGCAATTCAGACCCTGACTCTAAAATAAAATACAGAAAAGGGATGGGGATTTGGCTCAGTGGTCAAGTGTCCCTGAGTTCAATCCCTGGCACAAAAAATAAATAAATAAATATTTAATAAATAAATAAATGCCATTAAGAGAAAAGAAAAGAAACAATAACTTGCCTTTTGCAAAATCAGGTGATGCTTGCTAAGCCAGTCACAAAGGCTAAATCTGCCCCTAACAGGCAGCTATGATTCTGTCCTGTAAAAGGTAATGCTCAAGGGGAGTTGCTGCTGCTTTCCCTCTCCTTTGCTCTCTCCTGCTTCTGCTGCTCTCCCTCTCTTGTTGATATCTCTGTGTGAGACAGCCTTGTCAGGTGCCTGACAATAAGTCTGCTTATGCCTCCACAGTTGGTGTTCCTGTGGTCAGTCCTGCACCACTTTTTGATGCCAGTGACTTGGATACAAGCTCTGATACAGGCTCTCCCCTCAACCTTTCTTTCTCCTCTAGGGATTTGAACTCCTTCAAGATCCTGGCCTGAAGGCTCAGGATGGTCACAGGACACCTCCTTCCATTCACTGAGGGCTCTTTCTACCACTCCACACTGGTCTTATATGGGTAGGTGAGCTTGCCCTTCACCTGCCCTCCTCCTCACAAATTTCCACTCTGGAGACTCACTAATCTTAAGTCTTGGCTCAGCACCAAGACTCACTACAAGTGACACTACTTTCTCATCCCATCCCCTTTGGTGATTTTCTACTATAGTCTTGGCTTTGTGCCGTTGGGGTCTACTTGGCTCTCTGGGAGAGCTACAAGAGCTCTGGTAACAGGCACCAAGACTCTTGACGGGCTTCACAAGCCTGGGACTAGTGAAGTAGTGGTTGATGACCCCCTTCTCTCAGTCCCAGAATGGCTTTATCCCTGGGCCAGTGAGTCATGTGGTGACAACCCCCCCTTCACTCTTGTCCCTTCTCATTCTACTCTGGTTTTTCCTAGAGCCAGGTATGCCTGCCTCTAGCCACTTTAGCACTCCAACTTGCATTGGGGAACTCTCAATCCAAAACCCCATCTGACTCACCTATCAGCTGCCTCCTCACCTCTACTCCATTTGACTCCAGATCTAAAGGCCCATCAACTGATTCAATTTTTCCACAAAGTCATGGCCTTTCTATGACCTGGACAATGGATTCAAATGGCTACCTAATGACACCTTCAATCCCAACATTTTGTGGGATCTTTACAACTTTTGGGAGTGCTTGGATAAATGGAAGGAAATCCCTTACATGCAATCTTTCTCTTTTCTCCATTTGAAACATTCCCTTTGTTCTTACTCTCCGTGTCAATCCTACCCTACACAGGTACTACTTTCTTACTCTCCGTAAACCCTTTACCCCTCCCAATCCCACCAGGTTTCCCCCTTTTTTTTATTGGTTGTTCAAAACATTACAAAGCTCAAGATAAATCATCTTTCATACATTTGACTCAATTGGGTTATGAACTCCCATTTTTACCCCAAGTACATATTGCAGAATCCCATCGGTTACACACTCACCTTTTTACATAATGGCATATTAGTGACTGTTGTATTCTGCTCCCCTTTTTAACCTATAAGATAACTTTTCACTTTCTTGACCTCCACCCTATATTGCTATGCCACCACCCAGCCACACTTTCATCACCTTGCTCAGATGCACCTTCACTACATAGGGAGTCTTCCTTTTTCTGACCTCAACATCACATAGCCTACTCCCACCTCTCCTTCTCCCTCTTTCTTTTCTCCTCATATTCACTTTCATGGACCTCACCTGACAACTTCAACAGCCCCCCTCACTCTCCTAATGGTACCACTCTTCCTCAGCTCCACTAATAATGTTTCATAATTTTCTACATTCAAACACGGCCAATTTGCCAACTGGAAAAAAAAGAGGGTTAATCCATAGGCAGCAATATCCCTGGCCAAGTACACACTGAAGCTAACATTGAAATACAAAGACTCAGCAGGCTTGATAAGAGGCCTAAGACTAATGGAAAAAAAAAAAAAGTGTCATTTTAACTTTTCCCTTGGCTGCAAACAGAAAAATCACTCAAAAATAACTCTCTCTCTCCCCCCTCCCTTTCCCTCTTCCTCTCTCTTTTTCTCTTATATGCTTTAATAAAATAATTAATGGCCATATCATTTTTTTTCCTAGGACTCTTCTTCTGCCGCTTTATAAAAGAAGGTTAGAAGCATAGAAATTTACTAGTGAGTTTTAAAATTAAAGAGACATACTCTCATTACCTTTAATTCCCAGCTCCAGAGACGGCTTCTCCTGGCTCCCGCCTCCAGCCACCTAATGCGGTGGCCAGGTTTACAGAAGAGGCTAGTGAGAGAGGGATACCATGCCAGGGAGTGAGCTTTTATTGGGGAACCAAAAATTCAAGGGAAAATGCCATCCAATGAAGGTCAAGGGGGCAGCATCCCAAGGTCAGGGCCAACAATTGGTCTTCGGGTCAGTGGCCAGGCACACCTCCACACGGACAAGCTCTCGTACCTGGGTCAGGGTGGGGAAGGCTCTGACACAGTTGCGTCCAAGTGCCTCTCACCCAGCCAGGGAGGTAACTCAAATCACGTGCGAGGATGGCCTCCCACATCTTCTTTTTTTAATATTTATTTTTTAGTTGTAGTTGAACACAATACTTTTATTTTTATTTATTTATTTTCATGTGCTATTGAGGATCAAACCCATGGCCTCGCATATTCTAGGCAAACACTCTACTGGTGAGCCACAACCCCAGCCCCTAGGACTCTTCTTTTTTAAAAAAAATTCTGTTTTTGAGCTCATAATTTTGATCCTGAATGCCTAAATTATACTTTCTGTTCAGACCCATTTTATCCAACTACAAAAGTTTTTTTTTTTAACACTCTGCTTTCTTCAGAGGCCAATTTACAAGGGTTGACTCTTAATCTAATAAGTTTTAAAAGTTATAAGGCCTTTACTTGTTTGTTCTGTGTACTATCTTATCTACATGTATGTGTGTCTATCAAAATCAACATACAGAGCACTCATAAACTAAAATTCAAAAAAATGGAGGCAAATACCTTATCACATGATTTAAACTTCATTTTAAATTGGGTAAAAAAACAAAAGGTAATGATGTCTTCAAAATCACTAATGCAAATGATCAGACAATGTAAAAATCTTATTTTCTAGTAAATATTTTAAGTATAATATCCATTGTTTCTTCTAGGTTTTTTCAACAACAACAAAATGCCTTAAAATGTTAACTAAATTGGTTTTCATGGATAATCTAAGTTAAAATAGATAAATCAGATTTAACATAAATAATTTAACATAAATAACATTATAAAAATTATTTCCATAAATTTTTGTTCAATGGAAAGTTTAAGATTGCTTTATTTCTGGCCTTACTAAAACCAAGATGATTAAATGTTAAAATTGTACTTTCATACCTGTTCTAAAAACTCACAAGATGATAAAATACTGTGTTATTTTAACCAAATGATACCAGACATTAGACATCTCATGGTCAACACTACTGGACTCCAGACTCTGAGAATCATGCCAGCAATGAGGGGCAAGAAGCCTCTGAGCCAGCTGCATTGGCTTCCACTGCTCCACCTGCCCAGCATCCTTCACCATTCTCTGTTCTAAGCCTTCCCTTTGCTCTTTTTGCTCTCCTACCAGCTTTTACTTGTCTCCTCCAGAGACCCTATTTCTACACAAACAAGAGACCCAAACCCTCCTTTCAACCCCACTGATGAGCCTCCCCCTTACTGAGTTCCACCAAACCCACCTGTTCCCTCCACACCATCATCCCAACCACTCTTCAGCCCTTCCATCACCCAATGTCACACAACCATTTGGGAGCCTGTCCCTTTACTCCCTCTCCAGGAAGTGCTGGGTCTCAGGGGGTAGGCAGAGTCCATGTGTCCTTCTTTGTAGGTGATCTGTCCCAAAGAGAGTAATGCCTAGATTCCATTACCTCCAACCCTAGTACATATACCAAGGAGTACATTGCATAACATAGTCCAAAACCACACCTTTCATGATATGCTCGTGATCCTATCCAACACCCTCCTCCTAGAGGAGTGCAGATGAGTCTGGGAACAAGCCTGGAACTTTGCCAATCAAGCCCACCAATTGGGACTAAAAAATTTCCCTGGAGGCCAAACAAAAAGGGACTGATTTTTAACCTGCTTACTGACAGTTTTAAAAAGGGCAGCTCATAAAGCCATTAGTTATGATAAACTCCAAGAGGTCAGTCAAGATAAAAATGAAAACCCCTCTTCCTTTTCAAACTGCCTGACTCAGGCCCTGCTCCAGTACACCAATTTGATCCCGAGTCACCTGATGGTCATAACTTACTCATGACCTACTTCTTCTCCCAAAGCTTCCTGACATTAAAGCTAAACTTAATAAGTTGGAGCAAGGTCCCCTCACTCCACATGCTCAAGTGCTTGAGGAGGCCTTCAAGGTGTACAATGGCAGAGATGAAAAGGGCTGTGATGCTAAATATCAAATGCTAGCCAAAACATTTCAACAACCTGCCACTACAATCACTACCTCTGTAAGAGCATACTATAGGGATACTGCCACATCAATGATCGTAGCGGCACAATTACAATAGCTAGACTGTGGAACCAACCTAGATGCCCTTCAATAGATGAATCGATAAAAAAAAATGTGGCATTTATACACAATGGAGTATTACGCAGCACTAAAAAATGACAAAATCATGGAATTTGCAGGGAAATGGATGGCATTAGAGCAGATTATGCTAAGGGAAGCTAGACAATCCTTAAAAAACAAATGCCAAATGTCTTATTTGATATAAAGAGAGCAACTAAGAACAGAACAGGAAGAGCATGAGGAAAAGATTAACATTAAACAGAGTCAAGTGGGGGGAGAGAAAGGGAGAGAGAAGGGAAATCATATGGAAATGGTAGGAGACCCTCAATGTTACACAAAATTACATATAAGAGGTTGTGAGGGGAAAGGGGGGGGCGGGAAACAAGGGAGAGAATTGAACAACAGCAGATGAGGTAGAGAGGGAAGATGGGAGGGGAGGGGAGGGGAGGGGGAATAGTAGGGGATAGGAAAGGTAGCAGACAGTAACTAATATGCCATTATGTAAAAATGTGAGTGTGTAACTGATATGATTCTGCAATTTGTATTTGGGGTAAAAATGGGAGTTCATAACCCACTTGAGTCAAATGTATGAAAGATGATATATCATGAGCTTTGTAATATTTTGAACAACCAATAAAAAAATTTAAAAAATAAAAAGAGCTGGGGATATCGCTCAGTGGTTAAGCACTTTTGGGTTCAATCCTCAGTGTAGACAAAGGAAGGAAGAAGGGAAGGAAACAAGTACAAAAATACTTTAAACCACAAAATAAAAATGTAAAGAGAAATTTATCAAGAAAGAAAGGATTATAGAGACCTAATAAGGAAAAAAAAAAACAGGTTCCACAAAGAGAAAACTTTTATAGATAGAAAGAAGGCAGTAATTAAATTACTAATAGTAAATAACAAAATTTCTTCTTTAACACAAAAATTTGACTCTGTAGACCAAAAAAAAATCACTGAACTCACAGTTGAAAATGGATAACAAAACATATGTAATAAATTTAACAGATGCTTACACATATTCAGGCAGAAAGAACAAGCTACAAACTGCTAACTTGTATCTTGAACATCCCCAAAGACCCACAGATTGAAGACTTGTTCCCAGCCTGTGGCACTACTGGGAGGTGGCAGAACCTTTAGAAGGTTGGGCCCAGCAGAAGGAAGTTAGGCCTCTGTGGGTGTGTGCTTGAAAGAGATATTGAGACCCCTAGCCCTTCCTGTCTTCCTCTTTGCTTCCTAGTTGCCATTAGGTGAGCAGTCTTTCCCACCACCTATTTATTCCCCAGCATGATGTAGTTCCTCATCACTGGCCCAAAAGCAGCAGGTCACGGGCTGAAAAAGCAGTCCATGGACTGATAAAAGCAGACCATGGACTGAAACCTTGAGCCAAAATAAACCTTTCCTCCTTTTAGAATGATTTTCAATTCAAATATGTTAGAGCATTATAAAGTTAATACACGAAGGAAAAGAGGAAATAGATTGCTATTTGAGTGTATACAAGTCAGAGGACATCACCCACAGAGCTTATCTACAAAAAATATTCAACAAACTAACAACCTAGTAACAAATGTTCTGGAACAGACACCTTAAGATAGGATGTACTGAGGATAAGAAGAAATAATAATAAGTGCTGAATGATGATATACATAATTATATCTAAATAAATGATAAAAAGAAAATACTATAGTATCTCAACAAAAAACTAAGGTCTAGGGTTGGGGTTGAATGGGGATAAGCAAGAGTTTCAAAAGTCTCATCTTAGGGGGACAGAATTGAAAACTAATGAAAGTAAAATATTCTAAAGATTTTATTTGATGAGGAAGGGAGGAAAAGAGAAAAAGGAGTTAAAACAGAAAAAAAATAGAGTAGAAGAATTATTTAATTTCAAATAATAACAGAGAAAATTCAAATGAATATGGAAGGGAAAATTAATCATCAATGAAAAGTAAACATATAGCAAAACTTCCAAAATTAAGTTTCCAAGAAGGTTTTGCTTAGTCTGATGATAATCTTACTAAGCTAGTCACTTGATAAATTTTATTTTAAAACGAAAAGATAGACTATGTCATATTTATAAACAGAACTTCAAATGTGTCAGAGATTTGGGGCTGGGATCGTGGCTCAGCGGCAGAGCACTTGCCTCACTTATATGAGGCACTGGGTTCAATCCCCAGTACCACATATAAATAAATAAATAAATAAATGTATTGTGTCCAACTATAACTTTAAAAAATATATGTGTGTCATAGATTTTAATTTAATAATGTTGAAAGTACAAGTGACCACTTAAGGGTAACTTCAATATTTAAGCTGAATGCAAAGATCAAGGAAAAATAGGTTATAAGGGTTTTAAATTTAAATAACCAATTTAATAAACCAGGAACTCATATATAGTTTAAGATAGTTGCTCTGCTCCGAGACCCCTCCTGAACATCAAAACACTCAAATAGACAGATGTTAAGAAAGGCCCACATTGGACTTCATCCTACAGGGCTTAATTACTGAAACACCAGGAAAGTCTTGTACAAGCATGCCTCATGGTTAAGACAGATTCACTTCACAAATTATAAAGACAGACCAATGGCTAAACTCCAGTACTGCATAAAATTTTCAAAGATTAAAGGATGTTCCCATCCAACTCTGTTGATTACAATTAAAATCATTATTTTTCTAACACTAATAAGGTTATATTGAGTGTGTTGAAAGAATATGTAACACAACTAAAAACTATTTAACTAAACTAACTCCAAGATCTTATCTTCAAGGTTATAAAGCAAAGAAATACCTTGGTAAAGTACACACCATTTTTGACATTGTACATAACTGATTATTAAGAGTGAAATGCCCATGAAGAACAATACCACGTACAATGGTCCTGGGTGTGATACTGTTAAATAAATAAATAAATATGTAATATATATTTTTATAACATGGTTAAGTGTTAATACTAACTCTCCATTTTCCCATGCTTATAAAAACTGGTTGGGAATCCCAAAATCAAGAATTTCTGCAGAAGACAAAAGTGTCACAGTAATAAAAGCAGGGAACTATGAAAGAGCTTCTAGAGTTTCCAGATGAATTAGTCATTAAAGTAATCATCCTAGAAGAAAGCAAGAACCCACAAGAAATGTTAATACTATTTTCCAGGCCCTTATTATCTATTTGGATTGGGTAGTATCTTCTAACTTATTGCATCATTCCAAGTAAGAAGAGAAGTAATAAAGAACTCAGTTAATCAAGTGCATCAAATATTAGTCCTATAATGCTACAAACCATTAAAGGAATTCCCCCAAAATTTAAAGCATGCTCATCACTAAATCATCCAGCTTAACTGGAATCAGAAGTTTCTCTTCTCACTTAAAACTGATTCTTAAAAGCAGATACAAGTGAAAACATGACTGAGGGATTTGGGCTTCTATAAATTAAAAGTACACAAATTGAAAAAACACAGTTCAATTATGCACTATATTATCCCTGTTTCAAATGCCAGATTGTCCATCAACCAATAACATGATATTAAAGAACATTAAACAAGATGAGATTATAAACTTAATGATATTAGACATCAGGCCTAGAAATTGAATCTTTAAAATTAAGGCAATATTGTATTCATGACTTTTATGTTATCAACATATTCTATACATCACTGTGCAAAGAAAAGCCTCAAAGAAAGAATTTCAAAACCAAGATATCAAGCTATAGAACCAACCTAGGTGCCCTACAACAGATTAATGGATAAAGAAAATGTGGTAGACTTTCACAATGAAATATTACTCAGCCATAAAGAAAAATGAGATTATGACATTTGCTGTGAAATGGATAGAACTAGAGAATGTCATGCTAAGTGAAATAAGCCAGTCACCAAAAACCAAAGGGTGAATGTTCTCTCTGATATTGTGGATGCTAACACATAACAAGATAGTGTAGGGAGAGGGATAATAGAAGCTCAATGGATTAGATAATAAGAAATCCAAGGAAGGGAGGGCATGGGAATAAGAAAGACAATAGAATGAATCAGACATAACTTTCCTTGTTCACATAAGAATCCATGACCAACTTAACTCCACATTGTGTACAACCACAAGAATGGGATCCTAATTGGAATAAGTTATACTCTGTGTATGTCAAAATATGTCAAAACACACTCTACTGTCATGAATATCTAAAAAGAACAAATTAAAAAAAACTAAATAAGAAAAAACTAAAATATCTAAGATAACTAAAATTTGACTCTACTATGACAATGTGAAGTATGTGACTCACCGAGCCATAAATTCCTCATCTGGAAAATAGAAAAATATTTACTTTATAAGCTTGATAAGCAGCTCACAGATAAATTACTGTATTTACCATATTTGGCCTAGGACACTGCATGTAATTACCCCTAAATAAAGGTTTTATTTCTAAGCCAGTTGTGGTGGTGTACATCTGTACCACCTAGCTACTTGGAAGACTGATGTGGGGTGATCACAATTTCAAGGCCTGTTTGGGCAATTCAGCAAGATTCTGTAGTGGAGTGGGGAGAGGGGTAGAAGGGGAGAAATTGTTCATCCTTTGAAGAATTAATACTTTTTTTATTTTCTGCTTTATATTGCCCCTTCCTGTTTACAGGAATCCTCTAATGTTCTTAAAGACTACTTAGTACATTCTAAGGAGTCTAAATAGTCTAAGAACTATTCTACCAGAGTGATAAGATAAGAACAGATTATTAACTTCATAGTGCACACAAGAAATCACAGCATGGGAAGAACAGAGGAACTCTAGATAGGGCAGACAGATGGGAGGGGAAGGGAGGGGGCAGGGGGTTAGCAATGATGGTGGAATGTGATGGACATCATTATCCAAAGGACATGTATGAAGATATGAATTGGTGTAAACATACTTTATATACAGAGATATGAAAAATTGTGCTCTTTATGGGTAATAAGAATTGCAATGTATGCTGTCATGCATTTAAAAAATAAAATCAATTTAAAAAAAGAAAATGAGATATCTGTGAGTCAGTAGTAAAACTTTGAATGACTGCCATGAAAGAGACTAGGCAATGTCTTACAGTGCTAGAAATAAGAACATCTTTTCCTTCAATTATGTCCAAAAATAAAAGATATTCTAAAAGCTAATGGACAAATATTAACTAAAGAACAATATACTTCCTCCCAAAGCAGTGGAGGCTGGCACTACAGGAACCTACCTTCTATGTGCAGGATGACTTCCCTCTCCTAGCTATGAGACATGGTGCTATGAGTAAATTTAAAACCTAGCTTAGAAGCTATTCCGGGAAAGAGTGCACAATGTTTTGCCTTCATCTCATTAACTGTGTGAGTGCACACGTGTACATGTGTACAAATACAACCAACATAATAGTTTGAATTAATAGGTAACTAGCACAAATTTTAAAGACACATTAAAATTCTGTTGTATATCTTTTAATTAAAATAATTTTATAAAAACAACTCTCATACAATACAGAGTTTACTATTTAGTTTCCCCAAGTTACAAATGCAGCTTAAACAAGATGATATTATAAACTACACCCACGTGCATTTTTTCTGTTGTGCATTTCTACAGGACATACTGTAGATGTTGTGAAAGCCCTCTGCAGCCACATTTCCTCGTGCCTTACTGCTGAATAGGTGAGAAATCAGGTTTTACCCACATCTCTTTCTGGCATTTGTATTTAAATTAAGATCAAATCTCAAAGACATATTCGGTTTGGGAGAGTTATGGTGGTAGGAAATATAAATAGAAAAGAAATTCCTGTGTTATCATAATTTCCTAAAACAATGCAAATGCTAGCTCAGTTTCTCAGAATCAATATGCTGTTACATATTCCCCAGGAAAAGACAAACTCAACCTTACACAGATTTGCTTTTAAGTGTCAAAAGAAAATCCCAGAGAGACTGAAGGTGCTTCACAAATAAATCTAGCATTACAGTACCAAATCTGTTGTAAAGCAGCAATAAAATTAAATTCCAAGTTGTTTTTTCCTTTGACAAATATCCCAAAATAACTTAAACAAATCAGGTTAAACAGTTTCAGTACAAATAAAACCAACAAATACTGCTAGTGAGAGACCATATTAAAAATGAGGATCATGTGTAACATCAGAACATCTTGGAAGATTCAAGATTTGATCAAATATGAAAGGTTTAATGAAATTATGGGAGAATAAGAACACTGAGACAAAAAAATGTGGTAATGAAACAATTCACTTTCATACTTTGAACATTAATTTATTCTTTTAAATTTTTAAATAGACTTCTCATTTATTTTAACCCTTAATTAACAAATTCAATGTGGTTACCAAGAGTTCCTAATATTTAATTCATCCTATCATTAAAAACAGACTTTAAAAGATAAACTCTGGATTAAGTAATCCTTGAACTTGAGACTCTTTTTGAACAATAAACATAAAGACAGTATGTGATGAAAATCATACCCCAAGCAGTCATCATAAAATTGTAAAAGATTTTTAATTGCCCACTTGGGTGGCAGTGATAATATGTAGCACAAACTTTAAACTTCATCCAGAGATTTTTTTAATGCCTCTGAAAGCATCAAGTATGAAAAAGAAGAGCAAGAATATTGCCTCCTAAATACTGTAATAGTACAACAGAAATAATAAATTGGCACTGTTTCTATAAGATGGTAAGACCTCTTTGCTAAACAATGCCACTAAACTCTGAGGGCTGCTTACCCAGGAGGTATACTTGAAAACTTTAATTGTAAATTACTACAAGAGAGTTTAAAAAAAATACAGAAAGACTTGGGAGTAGAGTAATAAGGGAGTAAGATATCAGGTCAGAGACAGGAGTAAGGATCAAAACCATAAAAACCAAATTTTACTTAATCAAAATAAATTCCCAATAGTTCAGAAATTTAGATATAAAATATGTGGCTCAGTGGTAGAGCACTTGCCTAGCAAGTGTGAGGCACTGGGTTCAATTATCAGCACTACATATAAATAAACAAATAAAGATCCATTAACAACTAATAAAATTTTTAAAAAGAATATCATGGAAAAGCTATTTTATTATCTCACAGTGTTAAAGTTCCAAGAATAATTCAATAAAGCCCTTAAACTATAAAATACATCTTACTATATGAAGATTTTTAAATCTTCTGTTACAACAACAAACATTATGAAAAAAGCCAAAATCAAACACACTAAGAAAAAAACTGGAACATATCACAAAGGGTTAATTGTTTAAAATATATAAAATTTCTACAAATCTCTTAGGATACAATAAGCCAAAAGATAAATAGGCAAAGCATATATTTATATTTATATATGTGTGTGAGTGTTTGTGTGTGTGTGTGTGTGTGTGTGAGAGAGAGAGAGAGAGAGAGAGAGTGAGAGAGAATTTTAAAACACATCAAAAAATATTTCACTGTGACAGACATGTTATTAAAAAAAAATAAGATTACCAGACTACCGAGATTATTATAAACAAAATAAAAGCTTTCAACAAACTGGAAGGAAATATGGGAAAATAAAAATGCAATGTTGGTGTAAGTTTAAACCAGTACAACCTCTGTTTAGGACAACTTTGCAAAATCTAACAAGATACAAAAAGCACATCTTTTTAGCCCAGTAATCCTTTCTTCTAGAAAATTATGTTACTTTCACAGGTAGATATAAGATAAAAATTCATTGTAGTACATAACAAAACAGCAGCAAAAACAACCTAAATTGGTACTAAATGTCAGCAGGACCAAATACTCCTGAAGACCACAGGATGGCTCTGAACCTCTTTATTCCTGATGTGTTTAAACACTGAGCAAGCTTCACTTCTCCAATAAGCTTTGGTGAAACATTTTACCAGAAGTCACCAGCAGTAGTTTAGAACCAGTTGATTCTTGCCTCCTCTACCCATGAGTTAAAAAAGGTGAAGAAAGGAGAAATGCTTAACCCTGTAGAGGCAAGGAGGAACCCCAACTTAAAATGAATTGTTTTCAAAATAAATTTGGTTTGAAAGTGGCTTCAAGCTTTCTAGTAGCAGTAGTAAAGCAATAATAACAACAGCAAGTACTGAGCACTTACTGTATGTGCCAAGCCCTTTTCATGATGATTTCTTAATTCTCACATGCACCTTATGAGGTAGGAGCCATCATGTTCCTCATATTACAGGTGAAGAAACCAAGGCTTAGCATAATTGCCCTGTTCAGGGTTACTTGGCTCATAAATTTGCATTGAAAATACTTTTCAAGAGCTGGGGATGTGGCTCAGTCAATGGCAGAATGTTTGCCTGGCATGTGTAGGGCTGGGTTTTGATCCCTAGACCTAAAACATAAACAAAAATACTTTTCAAAAATTGATCCAAAACCACCATATAGAATATTATTTCTGTTGAAAGACCATGGTTTCCATTTTGGTCCACATTCAGCTGATTAGCCTGACCTTCCTGGTCTCAGTTATTTTACTCTGTTAGGGATTTAGGAATGATGCTGCTGACTTACATTCAATTCTTTATCCCTCCCTCATTTGTACTAGATGTGGCTGAACACAGTTTGTATTAGCTTTACTACAAGGAAGAAGCACACACAGGAGATCACACAGCAAAGCAGCAGCCAAGCAGGAGTAGAACTCCAGCCTTAATATTCTCATTTCAGTGTTCCTTTTTTCATACCGTAATACGGAACAGTTTTTATCAAAATTATTCAATACAGTCCATGGTGCATGGTCAGTAAATGTCTCTTTAAATGGCACCAGACTTTATCCACAGAATGTTCAACAACTATGACTCTAAACAGAGATATATCAAATACACTCCTCAGAAGTTATATTCTAAATATGAACAATGTACACTGTGTGTAATGTAGATATATACCAAGTAAATGAACTGGAAAGAGAAATTATTTAAGAATAATTCCTATTCTAATCTAATTTACATTTCTGTTCTATTCTAAATATTTTAGAATCAATTTTAGTCATGTTAAAGAGTTTCCTACAAATATACAAAATAATTCATAATGCACAAATGTCATCTTTCATTAACCATTTTTAAACTAGCTAAATATTCATTGTAAATGTTAGATTATTTATGTCTTTATTTTTCTGACAATAATCTTTGTAGATATTTCCTACATTGGAATAATTAAATTTATTTCCTTCTTTTTACAGAATAATAATGTATGCTAGATTTGAGATTTGCTTTAATTCACAGCTCTATCTAAAGGGCAAACAATTCTTGTGTACACTATGGCAAATTTATTTCAAAAACTATCAAATAATCTAACTGATTTAACACAATCCTGTACTGGTCACTTTAAACATAAGAGAAAAGGTCTACCTGATGAGATAATGGAATATTTTATACTAGAGAAAATTTTGCTATATTATATACATATATTGACCAACAGACCTAATTTTGACGTGTTCAAAAAGCTAAATAAATTTTCTGAATGGCTACCTTAACACACCATTCCCACTGCAGGAAGGTATGCCTAAAAAATATGTTCAATTTCAAAATGCTATTTATAAATCTATAAAAAAAATTTCCATAAAAAGGACCTAATTTAAACCCAAATGGACTTGGGCTCAAAACTCAACTATGCCATTTATAAATACTGTAGTCTCAGTAACTTAAATTTAGTCTTAGTTTGAAAATCTCCAACAGGAAAAATAACAACTTAGTAAGGTTAAGATATGGGTAAGAAATAACACATATAATAAAACTGTCATATGGCAGAACAGAGGTCCTCAATAAATGACAGTCATGATCATTATCAACATGACTAAAACCATAAAATCTTTTCATTATTGTGATTATATAAAAACTTAGAAATATCTAATCTATAAATCTTTGGCTTTTTAAAATACTAATTTCTACAATTTACAAGAGAATAGTAATCTAGTAAATAAAAGGAAACAAATCCCAATTAAGTTAAAATGTTTTCTGATTATTTAAATACTTTAATAATTGTGAAGGAGACAAACAATTACAACAAAAAGCTCATCTTCTACCCATACTGCATTAATACAAAGGTTACAAAGTACAGTAGTGTCCCTTATTTGCATGGGTTCCAAGACCCCAATGGGTGGATGTCTGAAACTGAGAGTACCAAAACCCACATATACTATGTTTTTTCTATGCATACATACCTATGATAAAGTTTAATTTATAAATTAGGCATAGTGAGAGATTAACAACAACTTACTATAGATCTTAGTAACTTCAAGGTGTGATTTGTTTCTATCTACCTTTTCACTTAAAGGAAGTCTATTACAGGTTTTCTCTGGCATATCCAAATTTCCTGCATCATTACTCTTGTGCTCTGAGGCCATTATTAAATAAAATAAAATAAGGGCTACTTGAACATAAGCACTCCTATACCACAGTGTCAATTTCATAACCCCAAGAGCAAGATGGTCAGAGATTTCACTGTACTTCTCAGAACTACACACAATTTAAAGCTTTCAAATTATTTCTGGAACTTTCCGCGTAATATTTCAGACCCAGGCTGACCACAAGTAACTGAAAACATCACAACTGTATGAGTAAGTTCTCTGAATATCCAACTGAAATTTTTTTTTTTTGTTTTTAACTTTCAATTCAATAAGCAAAAATTAAAAGCAAAACTTCTGGTATTCAAGTTTGAAAAGTATACAATGTTTATTATTGATTTAGAAAATTACTTTCAATAAATACATAATTTCAGTATTTCTTCCATTAGATCACAGATCAACTATGCTCAATTATTACACATTCAAAAATTATGTCATAGGTTGGGGATATAACTCAGTTGGTAGAGTGCTTGCCTTGCATGCACAAGGTCCTGGGTTCAATCCCCAGCACCACACACACACAAAAAAAATCATGTCATAAAATATTTAAGAAAAATACTATGACAGTGTAAATAGATTCCCTTAACATAATTTTTAACCTCTGCTCTACAGTGTATTTAGTATCAGTAAATGAAAAAAAAATTAGAAAACACTATAAAGAATGTGATTTCCTTTTTTAAGAAAAACAGTAGTCTTATTTATTTATTTGTTTTTTAAGGTGTCAATAGACGTTTCCTTTTATTTATTTGTATGTGGTGCTGAGATTTGAACCCCGTGCCTCACACATGCTAGGCAAGCACTCTACCACTGAGTCACAACCCAGTCCAAGAAAAACAGTATTTTTAATATACATGTACATTTTTAAAAGTTTGGTAAACTAAAAACAAAGATTATTGGGATGATTTTTATTTCCTTCTTTAAAGTTATTTATGCTTTGAGGGCTAGTGTTATAGCTCAGTGGTAGAGCACTCACCTAGCATGTGTGCAGCACTGGGTTTGAATTTCAGCACAACATAAAAATAAATAAATAAAAGGTATTTTATAAAGTTAATTGCTTTTAAAAAAAACTTATGCACACTCTTCAATTTTGACATGAAAAAATGTATTAGCTGTTTAATAGCATGAAGATCCACTCTACTTTCTGCTCCTGAACAGCTGGAGGCTGTTTTTCCACCTAATAGAAGTCAATAACAAATGTTTATTGAAAACATGTATATTTCAGTCACACATACTGAAAAATTAAAGTCATTTGACAAAAAAAAAAAAAATAGGTCCCAGAAATAGGGACTGTAAGTTCAAAAATAATGGCAATGTGCATTTTGAAGAAGACAATTTTCTTATACAGACCAAAGTAAATTTTTTTAAAAAAGTAAAAACAAACATAAATTACTAAGAAACTCTCTAAATAGATTTTTTTCATGTCAGAATCTTAGAATAATTAAATAAATTTATGTCAGGACTAAAGAATTCAATTCCTTTTCTAAATATTTTCCATTCCAACCCATGAAGAATCAAACTCAATGAAACAAATCATATTAATAAATCCAATGCTCACAGTATCTACGTGAGTGCAGAGACTATATCTACTTACTGTTCAATTCAATAAGTTCACAAAATTTATTCCAGAAATACTTTAACACTCAAGAGTACAAGGTACTATTGTGCAAGGAGAAAAAAGAACATGACATCAGCATTACCATATTCTTCCAAATAAAATTATAAAGCCTACAGAGAACAACTCATATATCTACCTAGCCATGGATACACAGAACAAGAACATTGTATTAACTTCAGAATACCACTGGCAGACCCAATAAATAACCAAAAAAAATTGTTTTATCAGATATATTAGAATTGAGACCTATGCTAGGCACAGTGAACACATGCCTGTAATCCAGCAACTTGGGAAGCTGAGGAAGAAGGATCTGCGAATTTGAGGTCAGCCTAGGCAATTGAGTGAAACCCTATCTCAAGATAAAATTAAAAAGGCTGTGGATGTAGCTCAGTGGTAGAGTGCCCTGGGTTCAATCCCCCATACCAAAAATAAAATAAAGTTTTTGAGATATCTTAGAAAATCCTTCTCACTATCTGAGCAACTGTCTCCTCCGTCTGAGACTATTCATTTTTATATCAATCCACAGATAAAGCAAATCAAAATGATACAATTGTTAGTAAAATCTGAAACAAGTTACAATTTTCTAGCAATGAGTTTAAGGTTACTAAAAGACATCATTTATATGTAGTGATTAAGTAAAAATAACAAAACACTAGTAAAGCATTAATATATAAACCTCAACAGAATCAATCATCTTTTTGAATGCCCATTGGATAACAAAACAGTATTTCTATTTGAAAGGAAATCTACAGGACCAAAGGAAGTAAGACACAATTAATTAATATATTATTATAGAAAATTAGGGACAACTTTTGTCACAAATGATTTACTCAAAGCTTTTGTAAGGATAATGAAGGTTGAATATTCTTGAACATGATGTTGAGAATAATATTTTTTGAGGTATAATTTTTCTTGAAAATGCTATACTCAGAGGAAGAAGGCTTCATTGCTTTCAGAAATTTAGGGCCCTTGAATATAATGGTCATGGCAAAAACTGAACTGTACATATGGTACTCCTGTTCACTGCTGCAATTGGGCCTCCTCCCAATGCTACTGCAGTAATAAATGTTCATGTAAACAATAATAATCAGGGGAGAAAAGGCCCTAGAAACAGCATACTACAGGGACACAACCACATCAATGTTTACAGCAGCACAATTCACAATAGCTAAACTGTGGAACCAACCTAGATGCCCTTCAATAGATAAATGGATAAAAAAAAATATGGCATATATACACAATGGAATATTACTCAGCAATAAAAGAGAATGAGATCATGGCATTTGCAGGTAAATGGATGGAGTTGGGGAAGATAATGTTAAGTGAAGTTAACAAATCCCAGGGAAACAAATGCCTGTGATGTAGGGAGGCTGATTCATAGTGGGATAGGAAGAGAGCATGGGAGGAGTGGACAAACGCTAGATATGGCAGAGGGGTTAAAGGGGAAGGGAAGGGGCATGAGGTTAGAAATGATGGTGGAATGTGATGATCATTATTATCCAAAGTGCATTATGAAGACACAAATTGGTGTGAATGTGCTTTGTATACAACCAGAGATATGAAAAATTGTGCTCTGTATGTGTAATGACAGTTGTGATGCATTTTGCTGTCATATATAAATTTAAAAAATTAAAAATTAAATAATAATAAGGGGAGAAAGCAAATTATCTAAGCTGACTCACTTCAGCTAGGGAAAGGTCAGGGAGGGTCAAGATGAAAAACTGGCAAAATTTAGGCTGCATGCCTTAAAAAGCTCAGGGTATTGCATAAAATTTATTAGAGTTTTCCTACCCAAGTAGCTGAAGAAAAAACAAAAAAAAAAGAATTTAAAAAAGTACAAAAAACAGAATTACAAACCAACAGGTGTCCATTATCTGGCTTTAAAAATTAACAATGGCAAATCTCATGTCTACTTCCATTCTGCCATCTTGCTGGATTTCATAAGCAAATCACAGATATGTTACCCTTAAAATAATTCAGCATGTATCTGTAAAAAAAAAATAAACTCTTTTTAAACATAACTAAAATAACATCTTGCACTAACTCTTTTTCTTTTCTTTGGGGGTAGGGGGTGCCGAGGATTGAATTCAGGGGTACTCAACCACACATCCCCAGCCCTATTTTGTATTTTATTTAGAGACAGTGTCTCACTGAGTTGCTCAGCACCTTGCTATTGCTGAGGTTGGCTTTGAACTCATGATCCTCCTGCCTCAATCTCCCAAGCCGCTGGGTTACAGGCATGCACCACCATGCCAGGCTTGTATTAACTCTTAAATGCTAGAGATTAAATGACTAGTAGGAATTAAGAGGCCAGAGAAAGATTTAACATAACAGGCTACATATCTAAGAATACATGGATTTGTAATATAAAGTAGAGGAATAAAAATTAAAAACCTTCATGAGCATAGAAGTTCGACATATGGGACCCAAGTAACATAGTTTTGCCAAGGAGAACTAGTCGTTTTCTTGTTCCCCACTCCAAGAAAATTGTTATTATTTGACCCATGCTTTAGAAAGTACCAGAAAGTTACAATGGCAATAGATTCTGGAAGTATCAGAATATTAGATGTAAAATTTTATTTATTATGAAATATGTGAATGTTGTTAGTATTCACAAACTAACAATCAGTTCTTCAGTGAGCAAAGAGAAAGACAATTCATGGACTAGTCTGACTGCCTTCTAAACACCAGGCAATGATCACCACCAAACATTATGTTGTTTTTGAATATTAAATATAGGCAGGTACAATGGTGCAAGCCTGTAATCTTGGTGTCTTAGGAGTCTGAAGCAGGAAGATCACAAATACAAAGCCAGATTCAGCAACTTAGGGAGACCCCATCTCAAAATATTTTTTAAAAAGGACTGGGGATGTGGTTGAGTGGTTAAGTGCCTGGGTTTAATCCTGGGTACCCTCACCACCAAAAAATCAAATATGAACTATAAAATACAAACTATATACCAGAATAATAAAAATATCACCTTAAACTAGTATAGCAGCCTATTATTTTTAAAGTACTCTCCCATTTGAAAACAAATGACAAGTGACAAAAAAGAAACAAAACCAAGGGAATGGCGGGAATTTTGCATCTAAAACAGATTTCAGGGAACTAAATTTTTAAGAAAACAAGAAGCATTCAGAATTGAATTTACTATAACCCTTCAATAACTACAGTCTAACATTAAAGAGCTTAATAATAAAACAGGTACAAACCATTCCAAGAAATAAGTATGCTACAATAAAAGTGTGTTGCCATACATGCTGTGTTGTATGTTGTCAAAGGAAGAAACTAAGACAATTTCCTCAAAAAAAAAAAAAAATGGCTTTAGAACAGAGACTCTCAGTCTTTTTATCTTCCTGCCCCAAAAGAGTTTAAGGATATGAACACTCTTATTAGTAACAATAACTCAAAACCTACTTAGAGATTTATTTTGACTAACAATTTTTATAAAGCAAATTATCTTTGAGAGTATCAAGCTTGTTGAATATTCAAATCTCAAGATGAAAATTAATTAGAACTTAATTCAGTTCAACTCAGCAGCACGGAAGAAGGTAAAGACTAGAGAAGATGGGACAGGATGACTTGGAGTCTTTGGTCAGCTAAGGGCAATATGAATGCATAAAAAAGGAAGTAGAATTGAGAAGAAAAGGAAGTAAGACAATAAATATACCCAGACATTCTTTGTTGTAGAGGCCTGGACAGGGCCTGAATTCTTAGGTCAGAAATGGGTTAAAAAGCTGTAAACAAAAAAATATACCAAGGTCAAAACTACAGGTTTTCAAAACTGAAACACTGATTCTATTTGTGGTTTACAAATCTCATGAAAGAAAAAATAAAGCTATAAAAAGTTTTGGGGAAAAAAAAGCAACAGAAGAAATGGCAAAGAAAAATAAGAATAATTTTTCTTCTCCATTAGCAACTTCTAAAAGCATAAAACTGAAGACTAAAACTCAATTTATTAAATGAAGACAATTAAATTTAATCAAAATGTACTTTTTAGAAAATGACACACCACCTATAAACTGAAAAGTTTTTTATATAATCTTTGAAAATTCACAGATGAAACAAACATAAATCATTAACCAGAATGTCTAGAATATAAGTAAGGATACCAATATTCTTCCCCAAACATTCTGGAAATAACACCAAGGTGACTGGATGCTCAACTGCTCAGACCCCATTTTTGAGTCAATATGGAGGTATTTCTTATGCTATTATTGAAATTTCTGCTAGACTATCATTCCGAAATTAGATCACTGCAGTCAGGTTTAATAGCATATGCCTTTAGTCCCGGCTATGCAAGCAACTTAGGTAGGGAAATCTCTTGAGTCCAAGTGTTGAGGGTCAGTCTGAACATCACAGTGAGACTCCATCTCAAATTTAAAAAAAAAAAAAAAATTTAAATGGAACATTTCCCTAACTGATTATCTGATGCATATGACAGACAGTGACCACTTACCACTGAATACAATGAAGTGCCAAAGAAACATTTGTGTCAGACAACTCAAGAACTTTAAACAATGGAACTAAACACAGTTAACACGTGATTTCATAGATTCGCATATTTTCAGTTAGAAGAAACTTTGGAAATCATCTATTTTGAAGTCAACAAGAAAACTAAATCCTACAAATTCATATTTTCTTCTTTCTATCTTAACATTCTACAGTAAATTTTCAATCAAAATTCATTTTGATTATGGAATCCACAAGAACCCAGGATGTGATAAGGACAACACTGTTCCTGTATTACATAAGAGGAAACTGATGCTTGATCACGGTTACACAATTAACAACTGATATTTACCTCTCAGGTTACTTGTAAAGAAACACCTAACCTATCTCCTTCACTGAGAAATTTTCAAATTATTTGCCAATCCAAAGCATTCTTCTTTCTACTTTCCTACATACTTTCAAAAATACTGTTTTCAAATACTTTCAAAATTTTTCAAAAATACAAAAAAAAATAAAAAAATATAAAGTTTGATTTCCCCCAAGGATACAGGTGGGGCTGGAGGTCTGACTCCAGGGATTATGCGTTAACCCACTAAAATATTCCCCAAATTTATCCCTGAAGTATGATTTCTTCTGTAATGTGAATGAGTTCACACAAGGCCAATAAATAGGGGAATGATGTCTATGAAACTAAAATTGCACACCACAATCCTTCCTACACTTTAATGTGCTTTACAAAGTGTGTTTGTTTACACTTTAACAAAGTCCACTAACATAAACCAAATACTGTACAATGCACATTCATGCTGCTTTGCTGCTTTTGAATGGTACTTCCTTGTTACTATATCTTTTTTCCTTGTCTGTTATCATAGCCTCAATCCTTCATTACAACCCTTTCCATCGAGCAACCTTCACCTTTAAAGGTAAAATTCTACATCGAGTGTAATGTTTCTCTGCTTATTAGTAATGGTAATGTTGACATGTTTTTTAAACTACACCCATATTAAAACTCTATATGCAAAGCTACATAGATTTTAAGTGATTAGTACAACTATATTTTCTCAGACCTTTTGTTTTTAGTGAATAATTTATAAAGACACAAGATTATTCAGATGTGTATCAAATTATCACATTATACCAAGTGAATTTTTTGGAAAAAGTTTTTTTAAAAATCTCAGTTTTAAAAATCCCAATGCACAAGCTGCTGTCCTTCCAACCCAAAGGTGGCCATAACCCCAAGCCCTCCATTCTGATTTTTCTCTCTTTCCTGACCCAAGGATTAGGATTTCCTTGGGATCTGGTTAGAGTCAGGGTTTCAGTGCCTCAGTTTAGGTATCAGAGTTCCTACCTTATAAGATTATTGTGAAAACTTTGATGAATTCATATATACAAAAACACTTGGAACATATCCTAATACTCAGTTCTTTCTATGTGTATTAATTTCTGCTTTGATTGTTGTATTAAGTTTTCAGTTGCTGTTTTATCAAATCATTGAAAACTTAGTGGCTTGACACAACACAAAGGTTGCAGTTATCGCTCTGTTTAGGGTTGTGGCTCAGTGGTAAAGTGCTCGCCTAGCACATGTGAAGCACTGGGTTTGATTCTCAGCACCACATAAAAATAAATAAATAAAATAGTTATTGTGTCACCTACAACTAAAGAAAAATATTTTTAAAAAATACAACACAAACTTATCTCACAGTCCTAGAGGTCAGAAAAAGAAATCAACCTCACTGGGCTAGAGCTAAGGTGTGAACATGGTTGGCTGCTTTTATGGAGTGGAGAATCCATCTGTTTCCTTGCCTTTTTCAGTTTCTACAGGTCATTTTCATTCCTTGCCTCATCATGGTCCCTTCCTCACATCACCCCAAACTCTTAATTTTAAAAAACACTTGTCAATATTCCCTTTATATTCCTATGGCCAGTCAAATCTTTCAAATCTTTCTACCAAATAAAATGGCTACCATCAAAAATTCTGAGCATCTAGCACAACAGAAGTTACACATTCCCTTTTCATCTCAATGATGTCTACATACATCAAAAGTCAAAAGTTCCTCAGAATATATATAAGAGCAGTGCACAATCATACTAAGACTGATTCCTAAACTTGCTTTTACTCTCTGCAATGATAAATACACAGTGAATAAAATATTATTCCTAAATAATGAGTATTAAAATTATATAAATGGCCATTTTAAAATCATGTATCTCAGAAATGATCAATATGGAAGGACTGTTCATTAGCCACATATGATTATTAAGAGACTTCAATGAGTGGAAATAGTAACATGACTATTAGCTATCCCCTCCAACTAGTTGCCTAATATGTAAATAAAGCTCTCACTATGGGAAATGAGAGCAAATTTCTTGATGTTTGTAATATAGTACACATACAAGAAATTCTATTTTCTTGGCACAAAGCTCTAGCAATCTGAAAGAAGTCAACTATTTTCTCTTGACTTTTTTACTTTGGAATCAAGACTTTTGAGGCAAATTATTCTTATTATATTTGTATAAATATAATTTACACCATTACTAACCAGACTGCTTGATTTTTTTTAATATTTATTTTTTAGTTTTCGACAGACACAACATCTTTGTTTGTATGTGGTGCTGAGGATCGAACTCAGGCTGCACGCATGTCAGGCGAGCGCACTACTGCTTGAGCCACATCCCTAGCCCCCAGACTGCTTAATTTAACTCAATATAATTTACACTTATTTCTTTATTAACATTTGCTATTTAAGTGACAAAAATCTACCACAGTTGCCAAATGTTATCACTACTACAGTCCATAATGGTATAGTACAATTGGAATATGCTAGATGGCAATAAAAGTATGATAAGCTTATGCAAACAAAATGCTGTAGGATACTTCATTGGTATCACATGTACATAAATAATGGTGATCCAAAATCCCTAGATGGCAACAACAAAGTTTTAATTTGGGGGGCAAAATAATTGCTCAATTTATATATATAAAGAAACAAACCTTATTTGAGCTATAAAACATGATTAATTTGGACCTCAGTTTTAATTTACCTTTATTTAGTTGTTCACAAAAATATACATAATGTCTTAATTTTTATTGCTCAAGCAATATATATATAACATATAAAAATATATACTATATATAAAAATTTATTTTTTGACATTACATTTAAAATACAATAAAGTATAATTAAAAAATCTATATGTTTTGGTGTCTGAAAAGTCACTTGGTCTTTCTACTGCTTGAAATTTAAATTATGTCAACTGAGACAGAGTAATCAAGATATGTCCCTAAGACACTTATATGCTGTTGTGCTCAATGAGATTCACATTTCAAAAAAATCACTGCTTCTTCAGTTAAATCAGAAAAAAAAGTCTAATAGGTATTTAAACTGATACAAAGGATGTGGTTTTGCATAGCAGCTAAATTTTAATCTTTAATTTGTTAGAACAATGTGCCAAAGGCAAATGACATCATATAGTAATGAAATTCCCTGCATCTGGCAGCAGGTGCAGTACTAGTTAATGGAGAAAAGCGACTATGACAGAAATCCAAGATGTCTTTACAGGGACCTTAAAAGATATTGCAGGCCTCTCAACTGCATTAAATGAATTCTGCATTACTGAAATAGTGGACTAAAACTCCTAAAAATATTCCCCTTATCTTGAATTAAATTTCATGATGTAGATAACATTCTTAACAGTATAACATTTTTATAATGTTACATAAGCTATTTAAAAACAGATTTATTTCAGAAAGATATTAATGCACTGTGGGAGCCAAAATGACAAATCTTTATTGATATTATGAGGCTGATGAATTAAGGCATCAAATAAAAACAGGAAACGAGAGGAAAGAATAGTCTACAGTTCTGTGAAGGGAAAATGGGTTAGTATGTTTTAAATGAGTTTTCAAATAAAAATTATAAAATGATGAAAAGTAAAAATATTTATCTTGTTACACACTTGTACCTCAAGAAGCAATTTTTCAAAGAGAATCATTATTCTCCCAAAATCCCTAACTTTAGTCTAAATGTTAGCTGCTAGGCAGGCACTTCCAGGGGGAAAAGAGGCAGGGGAAAAACTGCTGCCCCCTTAATGATTGCTAGCACTCCTTTGAGTTGCTCTGCTGCTTCAGATAAGACCTCTGGAGAAATCCACAAGAAACCAGCCAAATCCCTGAGTCACTCTACTCACTCTAGTAGGTGACCTAGAGTGAACTTTGCTCATTAGAATCTCATTAGAATGCAAAATTCTCTACCCAGCAGGCATTCCCCCCTGCCATTTTTTGAACAAGCTGAGGAATATGCACCCACCTCTACTTGTGATAACAAGCCTACCCAGTATAAATATGCATAAGTTGCCCCAATAAAATTCTCTTGCTTTCTTTGTTCAGGGAGATATGGATTTGGGAACTGATCCCCAATACTTCTCTTCTTACTTCTTATTGATATTCATACAAGCAATAAACCTCTCCTCCATTTTTTGGTGGTACTGGGGATTGCATCCAGGGCCTCCCACATTGCATCTTAAAGCTAGCCATAGGCTTTACCACTGAGCTGCACCCCCAAACCTCTAAAAAAACTCTTCATTTCAATCTTTTATTCGTGGTTGTGCTTCTTGGTTTTGTACTCACCGAGGGGCAAATCCATAGTTTGGTTACATAACCCTGAGGGGAAAAAAAAAAAAAAAACAGCCAAAAACAAACTAAGGAACATTCTGTAAAATAATTATTCGGGACTAATCAAAATTGTCAAGGTCAACAAAACTAAGTAAAGCCTGAGAAACCACCCCAAGCAAGCGGAAACAGAATAGCTAAAAATAATGGTACCTGGATGAGATCTTAGAACAGAAAATGAATAAACTAAAGAATTTCAAATGCAGGCTTTAGTTAACAGCAGTATATCAATACTGGTTCATGATATGTGACAACTGTACCATACTAGTTAATGTAAATAGTCACCATATTAGTGGTTATTGTTGCAGCAAACTAATACACAATGTAAAGTAAGGATCACAGGATCTAGTTATCGGGGTGAACATATTGAAGAGCTGTTATTTAGTCTACCAATTGCTATTCATTTCCTCCTAGTCTCTTTAGATATATTTTGGTATTCTTTTTCTCTCCCCTTGAGTTTGATGGGTAATTTATTTTTCAGTTATTTCTTGCTTATTAATGTACATATTTAATGCAAATAATATTTCTATACATATGGTTTAGCTAGGTTCCCACAGGTTCAAATACATTTTATTTTATTATAATTTTCTATTTTTTATTTCCTCTTTAGTCCAAAGACTAGTGAAGGATAAATTTCCAGGTTATAGTGATTTTTTTTTGTTTTACAGTTAGTTTTTTTCATAATTATTAATTTCTACATTATAATATGACCAAGAATACTACTTCAACTATTTCTATTTGGGGGAACTTACTGGAAGATCTTTTTTTGTGGACCAAGCATACAATCAGTTTTCATAATATTCCAAAAGAATTTGAAAAGAAAGTGTGTTCTATTATTAAGCATAATGCTAAGTATTTTAATTAGACTTACCTTATATTAACCAGCTTCTAATTCTGATGATTTTGTCCACTACTGTCAACCATGTCTGATATCAAAACCTATACTCCTCGTTTCTTCTTAGCTATTGCGTCAATTAATCCAGAAAACTTTCTTCTATGCTCTGAAAATAAAACTGTCATGAATAACTAGAAGAAAGAATATAAAGTCAATAAAAAAACTGAAGATAGGTACTCTTGGGGCCGAGTCAGCCACAATCTATGTCTTGTCAAAAATTAACACTGCATCCAGGGTAGGAAAATGTTAAATCCCAAGCACTACTGTTTTGGTGTTTTGTTTTTTTTTAATTTGTTTTGTTTTGTTTTTTAAGTTCAATATGAAAAGTATTTCCCTGCTGTGAGCATTTTCTAGAGCTATCTTCCTTTATAACTACATACATATATGCTCTACAATTTATATTTCATCAATCACATAATACATGCTTCTAAGATATCTTTCCACTTTCCCTAGAAAAACACAGTCCAAAAAAAAAAAGGAACAAATTCAATACTATTCTTCATTTCTGATATCTGAAAATTGTAATGTTAAAAATGACTAGTAAAATAACTAGTGAATAGTCACGGAGGATTAGTCTCACTTTTTAAATATTTTTTTAAGTTGTTGATGGACCTTTATTTTATTTGCTTATTTATATGTGGTGCTGGGAATCAAACCCAGTGCCTCACAAGTATGAAGCAAGTGCTTTACCTCTGGGCTACAACTCCAGCCCCTAGTCTCACTTTTTAAATAATTACTCCAGTCAAAAGAAAAAAGCCTATGTCAATATACATATAGATAAACAAATATCATTACAGTCAGCTTTGTAAAGTAGCTAAAAGAATTAGTTTGGGAGTCAAACCTGAGTTAAATCCCAATCTGATTACTGTGGGGCTTTGGGCAAACTACTTAACCTAAGCCTCAATTTCTTTATCTGCAAAACCGGACAAACACACCACAAACCTGAAAAAGACACTGGAAGAATTAAATGTGACAATATGTACAATGGACTTAGCATTGTGCCTACAACACAGTCAGTGCTAAAATAAAATTTTCTTGTTACTGTGCAGACTGTTACAAAAATATCAAAACCAACTTTGACATTTACTTTTAAAACCTGCCAACACTAAATTCAAATTCTGAATGCTATCATTACATGGTTTTAAATATGTGGAGTATTTAGCCTATTAAGTAACATCTACTTGTTATAAAGCTAGTACCAAGAACATACACGAACTTAATGATGGTACCCCAGTGCAAAAGAATGAAATATAAACTTCCTTATATGGTATGCATGACCTGGTCCTTACATGCTTGTCGTTTCTATCAATCAGCCATAGCAACTGCTTATAGTTCTTCACCCTTACCATGCCATTTCATGTTCCTTATAATGGTAATTCCTTATACCTTTCACATGAGATATCCTCCATCACAATATCTCACTGTTTTGCCCTCGCCCTCTCCCCCCAATACACACACACACACACACACACACACACACACACACACCCCTATACAAAATTCTATCTGTCCTTCTAAATTAGTTCAGTGTCATCACCACGGAGAAGATGTCCCTCAGATATAAATTTATATAAATAATAAATGGCAATGTCTGAACTATAAAATGAGGCAAGACAGAGGAGACAGAAAAAGAAAGGGAAAACTACCAAAGGAAGGCAGATTGGGAATGAAGGGGACCGAGGAAAATATTATCTGAATGTGTGCTGGTAAGGTAAAGGAAGAACCCTCATCTCATGTCAAAATTTTAATATATATATATTTAAACACTTTTCAGGATTATAGTTCCTTGCAACGAAATGTTAAGACCTGATGATAACACAAGGTGGGTGTTAGCAGGTTAGAGCCTCCTGGAAGTTGTCATACAGGCATGTGGAATGCTTATTAGGGAGTACCAGTGAGAAGAACTTCTGTGGTAGGAAGCAGAAGAAATCAGAATTGATCAAAGAAATTAGCTGGACTTCACTGTAGACTCTATAAGAGACACAGATAAAGTCTCAGGGAGCCCTGGAGTTAGTGTGACCCTCAGAACCAAGCAAAGCAAGAAGAGGCCCTTTATATCTCACATCAACTCATTGTTGGCCACACTGGGCTGCATTCACAAACACACTAACTAGATCTCAAATGCAGATCACACTCTTGAAAAGTGTTAACTGAATTTTGAGATTCTTTACCTTTCCTATTTAAAGCATAATTTTCAAAAGAAATGTTTTGGAAACTGTATTTTCCTACCAGAAATAAATAGAAATTTCATGTGTCTATAAATGGGAACAGAGATACAAACATTATTTTCTCATACTTAATCCATAATGTTTAGATAGTTGTAATTATCTACTATAAAAATGGTGAAGGACTTATAAAGCATATCTTTTCCATCTGTTCTTCTTGTTTTACTGAATTTAGGCTGTGGCGCCCTTTCTGTAAATTTTCTCACAAATGATAAATAAGAAAGCTTAAACTTAAACCTATGTTTTGGCTTTTTCTGAAATCTGTAATGTAATCTGTTTCACACAAAGTACAGAAGAGAGTTCAAATCACCCAGCAGCAGAAATCACTTTCTCAGGCAACCTCTTAGACTGGTTATACTCTCTAATTAATCTGGCATGGAAATATCATTTCTCCAAAAGCTTTCAAACTTTTATAATTTTTGATAGATAACTTCAATAACATTAGAATATTATTTGTAAAGATAGGCAGTAAGACTCCTAACCTCAAGTTCTTACAGGCCAGAACATAGCTTTATTTTCTGCCATATAATAATTAACATTCAGTCTCTCAGAATGAAAAAAAAGAGACATGCTCCCACTTATAAATAAAAAGATCCTAAAATCCAGATATTATTAATATTCATACTAACTACCCACATATACAATGTTCATTCTAAATCCCACATAATTTAGGCTTCAAACTTAAGGTTCAAACAGAGGGCTCTGTAACACATTGCCATGAAAAAATAAAGGCTGACAAGCCTGCTTTCAGTCACATCTTTTTAAAGCTCATGAGCAAACAGTAAAAAGGAATTATATTCTGGACAAATGAAGACTTTATAGCTATAGCACTTGCATGAATTGCTTACGAAAACTAGACCAGACAGACCGGATCATTTAACAATAAATATGTTTTTCCTGTATCTGGAACATTGTCTAAAATGGATTAACATTTAAAACCAGAGTATCATTAACTGAGATGTTAGTTTAAATCCCTCTAGAATGTTTACGTGCCATTTGGCTTATCCAGGAGAACATAAAATGAACAAAACAAAATGGTAACAATGGAGTTGAATTATAAGACAAATAGAAGGGTCCTTGTATAGCATGGGATCAGGAGTTTTGAGAACTATAATACTCACAAGAATATTCATTAATAAGCTTTGGGAACAAAGGGAAGAGAAGAAAAATAATTTTGGTCTAAGTAAAATACAACAGAAAATAAAAGGTCATCTCTCACTTCCAGTCAAAATTTTAAAATGCTTTCTAGAAGGGATTTATTAACTTAAAAATGTGTATAGCATTCTTAACAGGAAAGCCCAAATGTTATTAGGTTATGTGTTCCATTTAGGATGATGTAAAAGTTACTCTCTGGCCCCAAATAAGACTACTAGGAATATTCAATTAAAATAGAATTGTAAATTGTGAACTACAATCACACCCCAACTCATATCTCATCACTTAGTATTTAATAGAAATAGCAAAACATTATCAAATTCTCCAGTTTTTTTTAAATACCTTTATTTTTATTTATTTATTTATTTATTTTTATGTGGTGCTGAGGCTCAAACCCAGCACCTCACACATGGTAGGCAAGTGAGCGCTCTACCACTGAGCCACAACCCCGGCCCTCTCCAGCTTTTTATTTATTTTTTAAATATTTTTAATATCTTTATTTATTTTTTATGTGGTACTGAGGATCGAACCCAGGGCCTCCCACAGGCTAGGCCAGTGCTCTACCGCTGAGCCACAATCCCAGTCCCAGCTCTCCAGCTTTTTAATAATTAGTATAGAAAGAAACCATTACAGAAAACTTAAAACTAATACAAACACTAGCAAAGTGAGAAAAAAATATATATTTAAATTTTTACCTCAACATGAGAAGATACAGACTCCTCAATAAACACATTTGCTCTGATGAGAATCCAGAATGATATCATGCAATGGCTTATGGACCATCTGCATCACAATAACCTTCAAAGCCACTAAAAATTCACTTTTCTCAGATCAACACTAGAAATAGAAAATTAATTAAACCTCAGAATTCTGCATTGTTGAATAACTCCTAGATGATTCCTTCACCGATTATAGTCTAACAACCGTTTCTGTGTAGAATTTGTAAAGGTAACATATTTGCTCCAAGTTATATTCATTTTCTACAATAACTACTTAACAGATTAAACTGAACTGAATGTTACAACAGTTCTGAAGCCTAACCACAAGTTAAAAATTATCTGACATGCTTTTAAAACAGACCAAAACCTAAGACTTACCAACTAAATAAGATTTTATAGGGCAAGCAGATGGCATCAGTATGTATTAAAAGTTCCCCAAGTGATTGAAGGTGAGGCCATATCTTAAGACCAGTCAGTTAGAAGATGTTATACATTCTATTAAGGAGAAAGTTCACAGAATTAAAAAAAAAAAAGAAAAAAAAAGCCTAGAAACTGAAGACAGTGATGTACACACAATTTTCCCAGTGACAATATAAAGAAAATCATAAAATTACATTGCTGTCACACACGCACATGCACACACATACAATCACAGACACATATACACAAGTCAATGCAAAACCATGAAGTCTTATTTAAGGAGTCAAAATTTCAATAATACATCATAAATTTCCATTTAGTAAAAAAAAATTAGAGTAATCAGAAAATGAACTTGATTTCTACATGGAAGAGGATGGGTTGAAAATACATTTCAATTTTTCTCCCTCCTAAAACCAGAATTAGGTTTTGAATTGTTACTGTGTGTGTATGCATGTATGCATTTGTGTGTATGTGTGTGTGTGTGTGTGTGTGTGTGTGTGTGTTTCAGCTCTGGGGCTCTCTGTATTCATCCTACATGGATGAATTCTAGGAGAATGGGGAAAAAAAGAAGTGCAGGCAGGAGAGCTTCAGCCTAAAACTAGCATCAACAGTGGAGTGTGCAAGGGACCCTGTGCTCCAAAACCACTTCCTCTGCTCCTTCCAGATGTGCCCACAGTTTTATTGCAGGCCCTGATATCTCCTCTTTCCTTCCATGATCCCACGAAGTCACTGGCCTTCTCTGCACTAAGTTCATAACCCAAAGCGTCCTATTGATGGCCATTGTGGTATCAATGACTTCTGGAATACTGACAACTACAGCTACTTCCAGAGTTTACAGAGCAAGAAGAGGAAAAAATGACACCCTGTGTGAAACACATATTTACTTGTCAGCATTAATCAAATATTTTAAGCAGGCATGGTCTCTTTTATATGGCTTTCTGCTACTCAACAGCATATTCCCCCCTGGTAACTATCAAGAAATATGACAAGTGAACCTAGGAGTTACAGAAGGATCACAAGGGACTTTATATAATGTGGTAATTTAGTTGGTCAAATTTTACCAGTAAGTATATGAAAGCTGACATCTTAATCTTTTCTTTAGTATTCAGGTCCAGACAGATTAAACAATTTTCCCAAGGACACATTGCTACAAAGTGAGAAAGCGAGAACTTAAATCTTGATCTTTTAATTCCAAATGCTATTCCCTCCTACACCAAAAAGACATGGGAAACTGAAATATACCAAGTTCTATGACATGTAAAGTATAAATATATCTCAAAGAAAAGAGATTTCTGTATGCTCCAGAACAGCTATATCCAGGGAATAAAGTTATAACAAAAGCGGGAAGAGGGGCTGGGGATGTGGCTCAAGTGGTAGCGAGCTCGCCTGGCATGCGTGCGGCCCGGGTTCGATTCTCAGCACCACGTACAAACAAAGATGTTGTGTCCGCCGATAACTAAAAAATAAATATTAAAAAAATTCTCTCTCTCTCTCTCTCTCCTCTCTCACTCTCTCTTTTAAAAAAAAAAAAAAAGCGGGAAGAGGAGCTGGTAACAACAGCACATACCTGAAATCCCAGTGACTAGGGATCCTGAGATAGGACAGTCAAAATTCAAGGCCAGCCTCAACAAATTAGTGAGAACCTCAGCAGCTTAACAAGACCCATCTCAAAACAAACAACAAAAAAAGACTGAGGATGTAGCTGAATTGTAAAGCACTCCTGGGTTTAATCCCCAGTCCCACAAAAAGGGGCAGGCTGGCAGGGGGAATGAGGGACTGCCTAACCTCATTTCTAAAGTCATACATTTAAATAAAAATGTACATGGGAAAATATGTTGTCAATGTTATCATTCACAAGCTACTTTTTTAACATTCTTTGAATGCAATATCTTTGGCAACTAATTCTACAAAAAAAAAAAAATTCACGAGGATATCTACTTACCCTTTAATAATATAGTATTGTGATGCTTCTTTGCAAACTTTAATGTACAAACTAAATCATATGGGAATCCTGTTAAAATGCAGTCTGATTCACTATGGTGGAAAGGAAAAAGATTCTGCATTTCTAACAAAAAACTTGGAGGAAACTGCAGTATCTTCTTAATTATCAAGAGCCTAGCACAACACTATGTTGTCCTACAGAAACAGTGCATGTGACATTATTTTTAATGTTCTAGTAGCCACATTAATAAAACTTCTTAAAGCAGGTAAAATTAATTTTCATGACATAATCCAAAATAATAAATAAAAAATTTCAAGCCATTACAAATTCAACATGAAATCAGTATTTTAAAATTAACAATATTTTACATGAAATCAGTATTTTAAAATTATCAGTATTTTACATTCTTTTGCCATACTAAGTTTTTAAATCCAGCAAGAATTTTCCTCTCACAGTACACATCCTAATTTTGAGCAGCCACAACTCTAGGGCTCATAAGGTCACTATATGGCTCATGGAGACCTTACTGAACAGAATAGCTCTAGTATATTCAATTTCAAATATTCTATATCTCTAGCTTGCTTAGAATATTTAAATGCTAAAAATTTACCATTAGCCAACTTCATAAAAGCTTAGTCATTAATCTGTGGTATCAGTGGAATAGAAGAATGCTTGTTTTTTATTGCTTACATTTTCCTTTCATCCCAAACAATCCATGACTGACCATTGAAGCCCAGGAAAAACATAATAAAAGCAGTCAAATCTTCAGAATATATGAAAGGAAGAGGCTGAAAGCTGGTTAAAGACATGAATAATAGTGGGAAAAGGAAAGTGACATTTTAAAAGATATGATCCAGGCATAATTTAGGGGGGAGAAGATATCTTCTTAGTTTTATGAATATAGACTTCCTTATTGGCCTTTAAAAAATCTAACATAAAAACTTGATTAATAATCAAAGATTCATTTTTTAAAAAGCGAGCTAAAGAAGTAAAAGCTGATTTACAACAAAACAAAATGTTTTTTTTAAGTCTTTTTTTTTATTTTAATATTTATTTATTTTAGTTCTCGGCGGACACAACATCTTTGTATGTGGTGCTTAGGATCGAACCCGGGCAGCACGCATGCCAGGCGAGCGCACTACCGCTTGAGCCACATCCCCAGCCCCAAAACAAAATGTTAATTCAACTCTCCAAAGACACGAGAAACAGTAGCAGAAATTTCAGGGTAAGAATAAAATTACCTTACCAGAAGATTTTAATTTTTATCAACTTTGCTAGAACAGGCCAACTGAATATTATGAGATACACAGGTGTAACATTAATGTGGCCAGATACCAAGCAACAAAATATTTTTAAGCTGCTAAATGAAATAATATGCAGCTCACTGCTACTAAAGAACTAGAACATAAGGTGGCACTCTGCTAAAGGAAATAACTACTATGACATAAAGCTGAGGAAATAAGCCTAAAGTTTAACATTATGCTGCCTGACCATTCCAGATTATCTTAGAAAACGTTCTTTAAAATAAATTACTAAATTTTTCCAAATCCAAAATACATATCTTTGAGGAAATGTTCCAGATGCTACTGAACCTGGATAAAAGGAAGCTTTCACTTTCTCTCCCCCAAAAAGCTATTTCTGAGTTTACAATGAGAACACAAGCAAAAACATATAATGCATTTGTACTCTATATTTACTAGTTTGTTCTATTTATTTTTTTTAATTTGGTTACAAAATATAAGGCATTTTTGTTAGAATATGGCAGGAAAACAAACAATTGGTTCATTTAGGCATTTCCGTCTGCTCTAAATTTGTTACACCAAATTAAAGTAGAATATATTTCTAAAATATTTTTTCTCATAAGTAATATCTGAGAGTAAAATCTGTTAGAAAAATAAGACTGACATCTCTTTGGGTAGCTAGGCACAATGGTACATATCTGTGATTCCAGCTACTCAGGGGGCTGAGGCAAGAGGATGACAAGTTCAAGGTCAGCATGTGGGCAACTGAGCAAGAACCTGTCTCCCAAAAAGGAAAAAAAAAAAAACCGAAAATGTCACTCAGAAGTTAAATGGCCTTGGTTCCATTCCCAATAATAGATATATATGTATATGTATACATATATGTATATATGTACATGTGTGTAAAGGTGTGTATCTTTGAGTTAAATCATTTCAATAGGAACTGTATCAAATACTATATTATATAAAACCAATGATTGGCTAACTTGGAAAATGTAAAAATCTATCAAATTAAGATACTAAAATGTAACATTCAACCAATACAAATGAAATAAAAGTTTTAATACTTAAATGGCACATAAATACAGATGAAACCTCAGTACAGAGGAACTTTTCTGTTAAATACACTATGAAAAAAGTAATTTAAGTAAATACACAATACCTTGAATATCTTCACACACTCAAAATATAAATAATTTTAAATTAAATATAACTTAATTTTTTTAAAAAAAAACCTAGGGAAAGTTCTGGTTCTATTAAAGATGGAAGAGCTTCTACTTCTATAACAGACTCTGTATCTCTAACACCTTAAAAACTATCGACTAGACAAAACATGAGAAAACTACTTGAAAAGACTGAAGAGTGACTATAAAAGTAGTAGTACAGTCATGAGCATAATGACATTTCAGTGGACAACAGGCGGTACATCTGAGGGTGGTTCCATGAGGTTATCATGTAGCTGAAAACCTCCTATCATCTAATAATATCATAGCCATTAAAAATTTGTAGTTCAATGCAGTTCTCATGTGTTTGTGATGCTGCTGGTGCAAACAAACCTACTGCACTATCAATCACATATAAATACAGCATACATAATTCTGTACACTAGGTGTGTAGTAAGCTATACAAGCTATATTATCTAGTTTGCTTAAATAAACCCTATAATGTTTACACATGACAAAATTACATAACAACACATTTCTGAAAATGTATTCCCACCATTAAGTGCCAAGTGACTATACATCTAATAAAGGGACATAAAGATTTGGCCTATATGTCCACTACAGACAACTGTGAAGGACCACCCTATTTCAGAATTCTCTGCAGAGGCAGCAGAGAAAGGACTTTCCTAAAGTTGTGAACTCTTATCTCTTCCCATTTCCTCTTTACTGCCCACAAGTATTGATATCATCATTATAATCAACTTCCTTCATATTAATCTTGGTTCCATAAAGGTTTGCTTCCAATCTGCAAGGACAACCAAAAGCCAGCAAAAATCATTGGGAAAAAAGTCAAACAGTATCTCAGCGGCTGTCTACTGCAGGAAAACAGTGTTTAATTTGAGTCAAGAAAAACTAAACTGCTGAGTAAAACTTCAGGCTTTGTAGTGTATACCTTAGGAGTAGAACTATGTTCCAAAACTAAAGGAATAGGCAAAACTAACCCATAATGGCACATTATAAAACCAATACTAAATGTTCAATGTGAACACTTAGTAACTTAACTACTCACTAGAGACAAATTAATACTTCAAGAAAGATAACAAAAGATCAGGTACTAGTTTATAATAAAAAATAACTAAGCCACAGTAAACACAAAATACTGCCAATAGAAAAAAACTATGCAATGACTTGAAATTTACAACTCCTATAAATAAAAGTAAACTAAACACTCTAATTAAAATACAGAGATCACCAAACTGGATTTTAAAAAGTATTATCCAAAAATATGGTGTTAACAAGCAATACATTTTAAAAATAAAGGTACAGGCAGGTTAAGAATAAAAGGACAGAAAAATATAAGCAACACAGAAAAGCTGTTTGACTAAGTATTATCAGTATACAACAAAGTAGAAAGGCTTCAAGAAAAAAGTATTACATAAGGTAAAAGGATATTTGGAAATAATAAAATGTTAAATCCTCAAGGAAATATAATAATCATAATAATCATAAGTGTATGTACTCCAAATAAATTCAAGACATTAAAGCAAATACTGATAGAAATTAAAGAGAAATAATATCTATACCATACCCAGAAAATTTAACCCCACTCTCCCACTCTAGAAAATCCTGGACAAAAAGAATTAAAGATATAGAAGAATAGCATATTAAATCAACTTGCTTTCATAGACATCAATGAACACTACACCCAATTTCAGCAAATTTTTTTCAAAAGCACATGGAATGTTCACCAGAGTAAAGCACACATTATGCTATAAAAACCAGCTCTCAAATTTCAAAACACTGAATTTTTACAAAGTAAAATATGTGATAACAACATGATTAAATTAGGAATCAATAACAGTAAGATATCTAGAAAAGACCATAAGTAACCAATTGGTCAAAAAAGAAACTGAAAAAAACCTTTTAAATATTTTATAATAATAGCCAAACTATACTATATCGCAATGTGTAGAATGCAACTAAAACAGTGTGTAGAGAGAAATTTGTTGCTTTCATTGCCAAAATTTTAAAAGAAAATGCATTAAAATCAGTCATCTATTTTATATACATAATCTAAGGGGAAGGAAGACAAGGCAAAATAAATGGGGGAAAAAAAGAGGGCTTTGGATGTAGCTCAGTGGTAGAGGACTTGTCTTGCCTTTATAAAGCCCTGGGTTCAATTTCCAGCACCACACCAAAAAAAAAAAAAAAAAAAAAAAAAAAAAAAAAAAAAAAACTGTGTATGGTGGAGGGGGGTAGTAATGAAATAGAAAATCAGTAAACTTAAAAAATAATAACAATGAAAAACAGTAGAAATTTTGAAAACAAAATTATAACTTTATTTGTAATTACTTAAAATGACATTTTTTCCTGACTTCCAGATGCCCACTGGATATAATAAGAGCACTGGGTCTAAAGCTAGGCTCTTCAGGACTACTTCCATCAGAGAGTTCAGAAAAGGCACTTCAAAAACATACTGGCACTTTACAAAGAGGATATCCAAATAATCAATAACACTATAAAATGGCATTCAGTTGGTCAATAAATATATGAAAAAGTGTTCATCATCTCTAGCAATTGGAGAAATGCAAATTAAAACTACACTGACACTGTACCTCACTCAAATGAGAGCAAATACTGTTGTATAATATATTTATTATACAAGTAATAATAAATGTTTGCAAGGATGTGGGAGAAAAGGTTCATTCACATATTGTTGGTGGGACTGCAAACTGGTGCAACCACTCTGGAATGGAAAACAGTATGGAGATTCCTCAGAAATCATGGAATGGAACCACTCAGTTATACCACTCCTCAGCATATACCCAAAAGACTCAAAATCAGCATACTACAGTGACACAGACACATCAATGTTTATGGCAGCTCAACTCACAACTGTTAATCTAAGGAACCAACCTAGGTGGCCTTCAACAGATGAACAGGTTTTTTTAATGTTATATGTATATATAAAACAATGGAATATTATTCAGCCATAAAGAAAAATGAAATTATGACATTTGTCAGTAAATGAACAGAACTGGAGATTATCATGCTAAATGAAATAAGCCAATCCCAAAGGCCAAAAGTTCTCTCTGATATGTGGATACTGAAACACAATAAACAGAGGAAGGGAAGTACAGAAGTTCACTGGATTAGACAAAGGTGAATGAAGGGAAGGGAGGAGGGATGGGAATAGGAAAGATAGTAGAATCAATCAGATATAACTCCACATCATGTATAACCTCAAAAATGGGATCCTAAGTTATACTCCATATATGTATAATAACAAAATATACTCTACTGTCATGTGTATCTAAAATAAAATGTCATGTGCATCTAAAATAAAATGGCATTCAATTAGTCATCTAAGAAATGAAAATTAAACCACAAAATATAACTGTATACTTCCTACAAAGGTTAAAAAAAAAAAACCTTACAGTAGGAATGCTGGTAAAGATGTAGGCAGCAGCAGTTTTCAAAGTACAGTTGAAGATTCCAAGACCCTTCAGAGATCTGCCAAGTAAACTCTTGTCATAAAAACTTCCAATCTTTACTACTATGTTGCTATTTGTACTCGGGGTGGAAAAACAAAAGAAAAATGTTGATGCAAGCATGAATAAAGACAACATATTAAACTGTACTAGTAAGTCACCAACACTTTCAAAACACAAAATCTAGTTTCTTCATGAAGCAGAAAAATTATTAGTTTTATCCCATATTGACCTCTGAATACATGTAAGTCTTTGATATCCTGTGTGGTGAAACAGAAAGTATACATATACCATTTTATACAAGAGTGTACAACGGAAGATTATCTCAAAACAAAGCACCTGAGTGGACTGACATACAAGATGAATTAGCTCCATTTTCATGAAATACCATTTTTATTTGAAAGGAGGACAGACAAATTAGGGTATCTCAAATAATTAGACATGGCAGATATTTTCTTAAAAATGAATGAAGTGAGTCTGTCATTAAAGGAAAACAATTGTCACTATTCATTACAACCGACAAAATTTAAACTTTCAGGTAAGTTAAAATTTTGGAAAACTTTTATCTGATGCCATGACCCTAACAGCTTAATAAGATCACTAATGGTATTAATGATATTGGTGAAAGATCTGACAAGGCCAAAATCAAAGTGTCAATCAGTCTTGGTACTCGATCTGAAGGTTCTGAAAAATATTTGCTTCCAATTGTATCCAGGCTGTTGCCAAAATTCAGTCCCTTGTAGTTGTAAACTGGAGATTCCTTACAGGCTGTCAGCCAGGGAACACTTCACTTCCAAAAGGCACTGGCATTCCTTGTCACATATCCCTTTCAGCCAGTATGCATGCCACCCTTCTCAATTTCCAATCTCTTTGCAAACAAGCTCAGAATATTTCCTTTTAAAGGGTCCATGTCATTAAATTTAAGATAATCTTCTTAAGGCCAACTGATTTGGGACTTTAATTATACCTTGAAAAATCCCTTCCAAGCAGTACCTAGATTAGTGTTTGAAAAACAAGGAATCAGAATGGCAGGGGATATCCTCAGATTACTAACACACTATCACAAGTTGTTATTGGTCAACAACTCAAAGTCATGAGAATATAAAAGCAAGACTACTTGGGAGAAGCATGTGGGTTCTCTCACAGATTCCCCACCAACTTTAGCAAAACTTTCAGAAACTGCACTTTGGTCTGAGGGTTTTCTTATTCAATCTTCTTCACTTCCTCTCTTTCACAGGGGCCAGATTTGCATAGATTTCTTCCAGTTGGAGTGATCAAAGTGTTGTATATCTGGATTGAGGTACCGATAACTCAAAAATATTCAACTGTAAACTGTACTTATCAAACTGTACACATGTAAGACATGCATTTTGGTATATGAAAATTATTTTATAATAAAAAATATATGCTAAATAAATATCAATGTTAGTAAGAAAGGAGCCCTTTTTTTAGGGATATGCATTGAAATAGGATGAAATCATGTTATATCAGAGATATGCTTCAAAATAATCCTGCATAGTGGGGGTGGCTTTGAATAAAACAAAATTGGTTATGTAATAAAGACCATTGAAGCTAGGTGAGGAATACATGGGAACTCATTATACTCTAACTTTACCTTTGTATATATTTGAAGGCTTCTGTAATAAAAAGATCTGTGACCTACCAACTTCTAGCATTGAAAACACAATGACAAAATTGTTTTCTCCCCATTTACTAATACACATTGTTAAATACAATTTGGTACAACCAATCTTTATAGATCCCACTATCTAAAATCTGCAATGCTGAAATTACCCATACTATTCAACCCACAAACTCACTATTAGAATCCTCCAGAGAAGTCACGCACTCACGTACAAGGAAACACCCATAAGAGACTGCTCAATGCAGTGAAAAAAATTGCAAACTCTACTGTGTGTATATACACCGTATTTCTTTTATCCATTCATCCACTGATAGACACCTAGACTGATTTGGTTCCATAATTAGGCTATAAACGTGGATATGCATCTATCACTATACAATGATAATACCAAGGCATGGTATAGCTGGGTCAAATGGTAGATCCACGCCTAGTCTTCTGAGAAACACCATACTGAGTTCCATAGTGTTTGTACTAATTTACAATTACTAATTTGCAGTTCCACCAACAATATAAAAGTGCTTTTCGCTATTCTCTTCACCATTTATCATTATTTGTATTTTATTCTTCCCCCATAGCTTTATTGAGGTAAAACTGAATTACAAAAAGATGCACATATTAAAGTATGCAATTTGATCAGTTTTCATATGTATGTAACCAATATAATCAACATAAAAAGCATTTTCATTACTTTTTCTTTACGTGAAATCATGCAGACTGTTTACTGCATGATTTACTACATTAGAAATCAATTACCTTAAGATATATACATAGAATCCCATCCTTACATGTCAACTATTTCAAAATTAAATGGCACACTTATAAACATCTCAGAGGTCAAGGAAGAAAGCACAAGAAAGGTAAATAAAAAGCGCTTTGAACTAAGTAAGTGATAATAAAAACTTAAAATCAGGATCTGTGAAATGAAACAGTACTCAGATGAACATTTATATCTTAAATTACCTGTATTAGAATGAAGCTAGAATAACAATAAAGTTGTCTTCAAATTATGTAGTAGAAAGGGAAAAAAAAAAAGAGTAGAAGCAGAAATATATGAAACAGAGAAGAAATAATACAGCTAAAATTTGATGAAAATAAAACAAGTCTAATCAAGAAAAAAGCAAGAACACAAAAATTAATATCAATGGAAATGGAAATATTTCAAAATAACCCTATAGATGCTAAAAATATATTAAGGTAATATTATAATTATATGCCAAAATTCATGATAGCTTACATAATATGGTCTATGTTAGAAAAGGATCTGTGTGATGCTGAGAAGAAAGTGTAATCATTCATCAATGGATGAAATATTTTGCATATATCTGTTAAGTCTAAATTAGCAATTGTATTTTTCACTTCTACCACTTCTTAGTTTTTGTTTAAAGGATCTATCCAGTGGTGACAGAGGCATGTAAAAGTCATGCATTATTAATGTGTTGTGGTCTATTTGATTCTTGAAATTGAAAAGGCTCTGTTTGATGTACACAGATGCTCCATTTTGGGGGGCAAAATATTTACAGTTGTTATGTCTTGTTGATGTCTAATTCCCTTAAATAGTATGAATTGTCTCTCTTTATCCCTTTTCACAGACTTTTGTTTTAAGTCCAGTTTATCTGATATGAGGATGGAAACCACTGCTTGTTTACATGGTCCATGTCAGTGATATATTTTTTCCCATCCTGTCACCTTCAGTCTGTGGATGTCTTTGCCTGAGGTGAGTCTCTTAGAGACAAAATGTTGTTGGGTCTTTTGATTGATAAGTTTAGGCCATACTGCTCAAGGTTATTATTGAGATATGATTTTGCATTCCCAATCATTTTATTTCTAGTTTTTAATTTGAATTACTTTCTTCTTTGATTGACTATTCCTTTAGTGTAGCTCCTCCCTTTGCTGGTTTTAACTTTTTCATTTTTTTCATTTCATCTTCATGGAATATTTTGTTGAGACTGTTCTATTGTGCAGACTTTCTAGTTGCAAATTCTTTTAACTTTTGTTTGTCATAAAAGGTTTTTATTTCATCTTCAAATCTGAAGCTTAATTTTGCTGGAATAGGATTCTTGATTGGCGTTCCTTTTCTTTCAGAACTTGGAATATGTTCTTCAGAACCTCCTAGCTTTGAGCGTCTGTGTTAAGAAATCAACTGAGATCCAAATTGATTTCCCCCTACACTTAATCTGATATTTTTTTTCTCACAGCCTTTAAAATTCTATCCTTATCCTTCATGTCGGCATTTTCATCATAATGAGCCTTGATTTGTGTCTGTTGTAATTTGGGGTCCTGTAAACCTCTTGTAGTTTATTTTCCATTTTATTCTTTAGGTTTGGAAAGTTTTCTGATATTTCATTAAAAATATTGTGCATAACTTTGGTTTGTATCTCCACGCTTTCATCTATCCTGATAAATCTTAAATTTGGTCTTTTCATGTTATCCCACAGTTCTTGAAAGTTATGTTCATGGTTTCTTAATATCTTCTCTCCATAGTCAACTCTATTTTCAAGATTATATATTTTGTCTATGAGGCTATGTTTTCCAAGTGGTCTAGTTTGTTGGTGATGCTTGCTATTGAATTTTTCATTTGTTTTATTTTTTCCTTCATTTCGAGGATTTCTGCTTTTTTCCCCCCTGAATCTCTGCCTCTTTATTAAAGTGATTTCACTTCTTATATTTTCTGATATCATTTCTTATACCATCCTTTACTTCGCAGATCGATTTAACTCTGTACATTTTAAACTCCTTCTCTGACATTTTTTCCTTTGGTATAAATGGATTCTTTTATTGGAGAATCCTGGTTTGTTTGGAGCAATCTGTTCCCTTGCTTTTTCATGTTGTATGTCAACCCAGTTTGGATCTGAGGAAGTAGAGTTTCTTTCCTGTGGACTTAGTGACCCTGAGGTTTCCAGTACCTCACTTACTAAAAAGCTACCTATCTGCTTTCTTGGTTTCATTCCACCTCCTCTATTCCACCATCTTGAAAACCTCTTATTATTTGTATTCTTGATGGCTGCCATTCTAACTTGAGATAAAATTTCAGTGTAGTTTTGAATTGAATTTCCCTAAATGCTAATGATGTTGAACATTTCTTCACATATTTTTTGGCCACTTGAACTTATTCATTTGAAAAATTAATATTGAATTCATTTGTCCATTTATTCTTTTTTTTTTTTTTTTTTTGGAAGGGGGCGGTAAGCAGGGATTGAACTCAGGGACATTCAACCACTGAGCCACATCCCCATCCCTATTTTGTTTTTTTATTTAGAGACAGGGTCTCAATGAGTTGCTTAGAACCTCACTGTTGTTGAGGCTGGCTTTGAACTCACGATCCTCCTGCCTCAGCCTCCCAAGCCACTAGGATTATAGGCATTTTGGGGTTTTTGGCTATTTTTTAAGTTCTTTATACATTCTAGATATTAATCCTCTGTCATTAGTATAGCTACCAAGATTTTCTGCCATTCTGCAGATTCTCTCTTCACATTCTTAACTGTTTCTTTAGCTGTGCAGAAACTTTTTAGTTTGATGCCATCCGTTTATTAACTTTTGGCATTACTTCTCAAGCTTCAAGAGTCCTCTTGAGAAAGTCATTGCCTGTACCCATATTTGAAGTGTTGATCCTACGTTTTCTTCTAGGAGTTGCAGAGCTTCTGGTCTAATTCCTAGGTCTTTGACCCACTTTGTTTTTGTGCAGGGTAAGAGTTAAGGATTTGATTTCATTCTTCTACATATGGATAACCAGTTTTCCCAGCACTATTTCTTAAGAAGACTGTCTTTTCTCCAATGTTTGTTTTTGAGACCACAAAGATTAGGTAACTGCATCTGAGAGGGTCTGTCCTGTGACTTCTGTATAATTGATCTATAAGTCTGTTTATATTCCAGTTCCATACAGTTTTTATTACTATAGATCTGCAGAATAATTTTGGCTCAGATATTGTGACTCATCTAGCACTGCTTTTTGGTTTAAAATTGCTTTGGCTATTCTGAATCTTTTATTCTTCCAAATAAATTCTATGGCTGTTTTTCCTAGTTCTGTGAAGAACATCACTATGTTGGGGGTGGGAGTTGGGGGGGTGGGGGTTGTGCGCACACATACGCACTGGGGGTTGAACCCAGGGCCTGTGCATGTGAGGGAAGTATTCTACCAACTGAGCTATATCTCCAGCCCTGTAATTGTATTTTGATGAGAACTGCCTGTATGTTGATTTTGGTAATATAGCCATTTAAACAGTATTATTTCTGCCTATCCATGAACATGGGATCTTTCCATCTTGTGTCTTCTTCAATTTCTTTCTTCAGTGTTCTATAGTTTTCATTGTAGAGGTCTTTCACCTCCTTGGTAAGATTTATTCCTAGATTTTTGTCTTGCCTTTTCTTTCTGTTCTTTTTTGTTTATATATTTTTTGACAATTGTGAATGGAATTGTTTTCCTGATATCTTTCACACAACAAATTCATTATTGGTATATAGTAAAGTCATTGACTTTTGTTATGTTGATTTTCTAACCTCCTACTTTGCTGAATTTATTGGCACTAGCAGTCTTCTGGTGGCACTTTTGGGATCTTCTAAGAATAGAAGTGATAATTTAATGTCTTCCTTTCCTATTTTTAGCCATTTTATTTCCTTCTCTTACCTAACTTCTCTGGCTAAAATATCTAGTACCATATTAAATAGGAATTGTAAGAGTAAACATCCTTGTCTTAGTCCAGATTTTAAAGAAAACACATTCAGTTTTTCCCTAATGCACTATGATATTGGCTTTGGGTTTTTTCATACATAGCCTTAAGGTGTTGAGATATATTCCTTCTATCCCTACCCAGTGCTTTTAACATGAATGGGTCTGAATTTTGTTGAAGATTTTCTCTGCATCTGTTGAGATGCCTGAGTAATTTTTGTCCTTAATTCTATTTATGTGAGGAATTATATTTATTTATTTGCATATGATTGCATCCCTGGGATGAAACGAACTTGGTCATGATGTACAATCTTCTTACATACTGGTGAATATGATTTGCTCATATTTTAAGGATTTTCATATCTCATTTCATTAGGAATACTAGTATATAGTTTTCTTCCTTTGATGCATCCTTATCTGGTTTTCATATGAATGTGATACTGGCTTCATAGAACAAACTTGGGATTGTTCCATCCCTTTCTATTTCATAGAATAATCTAAAGAGCAATGGCATTAGTTCTTCTTTAAAGATCTGGTAGAATTCAGCTGAGAATCCATCTGGCACTAGGCTGTTCTTTGTTGGAAGACTTTTTATTACTGCTTCTGTCTCATTGCTAGTTATGGTTTGCTTAGGTTTTCTATGTCTTCTTGATCCAATTTTGGTAGGTTGTATTTGTTTAGAAATGTATACATTTCTTCTACGTTTTCCTAATGATCATCTGGATTTCTTTGATGTCTGTGGTGATTTCTCCTTTTTCATCTATAATTTTATTAATTTGGGTCTTCTTTTTCTTTTGGTTAGTTTAGCTAAGGGTTTACCAATGTTATCTTTTCAATGAGTCAACTCTTCAATTCATTGATCCTTTATATCTTTTCTTCATTCTCAATTTCATTGATTTCATCTCTATTCTTAATTATTTCTTCCTTCTACTAGTTTTGGAATTGGTTTGTCCTTTTTATTCAAGGGCCTTGAGATGCATCATTAGGTTGTTTATTTGGATCTTTCTGATTTTTTTATTTTTTGTGTACTTATAGCTATAAGTTTTCCCCTTAGACTGCCTTCATAGCATCCCAAAGTTATGGTATGTTCTATCACTATTCTCATTAGAGTCTAAGAATTTTTAAATTTCTCCCCTGGTTTTTTCTATCATTCAAAATTGTATCATTCACCAGGCACAGTGGCACACACCTGTAATCCCAGTGGCTCGGGAGGGTGAAGCAGGAGGATCACAAGTTCAAAGCCAGCCTCAGCAAAAACAAGGTACTAGGCAACTCAGTGAGACCTTGTCTCTAAATAAAACACAAAATAGGGCTAGGAATGTGGCTCAGTGGTTGAGTGTCCCTGAGTTTAATCCCCAGTACCAAAAAAACATTTTTTTAAAGTATATCATTGAGTCTCCATGTGTTTCCATAGCTTCTGTTGGGTTGTTTGGAATTGATTTCTAATTTCATTCCATTATGTTCTGATAAGGCACAAGGAATAGTATCAGTCTTTTTGTATTTGCTAAGAGTTGCTTTGTAGCCCAAAATAGGATCCATTTAGGGGCAAGGTCCTTGAGTCACTGACAAGAAGGTGTATTCAGCTATTGTTGGATGAAATATTCTACAGATGTCTGTTAGGTCCATTTTATTTAAAATATTATTTAAAATATTTTTTAGGTTCAAAGAGTCTTTACTGAATTTATGGAGTTCATGTCTAGATCACATACTAGTGACAGAAGTGGGTTAAAATCATCCACTACTTTTGTACTGGGGTCTCTCTAAGGCTTTAATTCAAGTAGTGTCTCTTCTATGTAATTAGGTGTGCTCACATTTTACTTATTGTGTAATATTTACTATAGGTATATCTTCTTGTTGGATTGTTCCCTTTACCAGTATGAAGTGACCTTCTTTGACACTCTGATTAATTTTTATTTGAATTCTGCTCTGACAGACATGAGAGGAGCTTCTCTCTCTTGTTTGGGGGTCCCATTCACATGGTATATCAATTTCTATCCTTTCATTTTCAGTCTGAGTCTGTCTTTTCCTGAAAAGTGCAAATAACATATAGTTGGGTCTTGTTTTTTAAAGCATTCTGCCAATTTGTGTCTTTTATTTTAGAGAGTTGAGACCATTTTTACATTCTATGCTATTATAGAGATGTTTGTTAATTCCTGCCATTTTTATTAATTTCTTATGTTTGACTGTGTCTCATTTGCTTAGCTATACTTCAAATGACATTTGTTCATCTGTGAGATGTGCAGTTTATTTTTTATTTCTAATGTGTGAACTACTTAAATAAGTTCTGGGGGCTGGGATTGTGGCTCAGAGGTAGAGCACTCGTCTAGCACATGCGAGGCCCTGGGTTCGATCCTCAGCACCACATAAAAATAAATAAATAAAGGTATTGTGTCTGACTACTTCTAAAAAATAAATACTTAAAAAAATAAGTTCTGTAGTGCCAACTTAGCAGTGAGAAATTCTTTTACTTTATTATCTTAGAATGTTTTTATTTCTTATTCAATTTTGAAAGATAGTTTTACTGGATATAGTAGTCTTAGTTGACAGTTATTTTCTTCCAGGACTTTGAACACATCATCCCAAGCCTGCTTGGTTTTAAAGTTTGTGCTAAGAAATTAGAAGTTAATTATGATTGGTTACCCTCTTCACGTGACCTCACATTTTTCTTGAGGCTTTTAAAATTCTATCTGTGTTCTGTACATTAGGTATTTCAATTAAAATGTGTTGTAGGAAGGTTCTTTTTTGATCTTGTCAATACAGGGTTCTGAATGCCTCATTTATCTAGATGGTCATCTCATTTTATATGTTTGGAAATTTTTCTGTTATTATTTCCCTAGAGAGGTTATCTTTTCCATCAGCCTACATCTCATGACCTTCTTCAATTCCAGTGATTCTTAAATTTGGTCTGTTAATGTTGTCCCAGAATTCTTGTATTCTAATCATGGATACTATTTTTCTTTTTTAAAATACTGTTTGAATGTTCAAGGCTGGCCATTTTGTCTTCCAGCAATGAAATTCTGTCTTTATCACAGTTTACTCTATTAGAGTGATTTTTCAACTGAACATATTATTTGATTTATTGTGTCTCTCACTTCCAAAATTTCTGTTTAGTTCTTTCTCTATCTTTATCTTTTTATTATATTTCAAATTCATAGCCTGTACTGATTTTCTTAATGCATTTGGCTGCTTTTCTATGTTCTCCTGAAATTCATTTATCATTTTCATAATCTTTCTTCTGAATTCTTTATCTAATATTTCATCCACTTTAATACTTTTGGAGTCAGTTGCTGATGAATTATGAACTTTAGGAAGTATTATTCACCTTGTATTTTCATATTTCTTTTATTCCTGTGTTGTGTTTGCTGCATTTTTTGGGATGGATTTCTCTTCCACTCTTATGTGTGAGCCTTTTGAGGGCACAGTCTTCTCTTGCCAAAGTGTCCTAGAGTGATCTAGATTGAAACCCCCTCGGAAGCTTATCCACATACTTGGTGTGAACTTAAAGAGTCCCTAAAGGCTTCTAGCATCACACAGAAAAGGGGGAAACAAATAGGAGGTAACAACTGATGCAAACAATATACAGAATTAAAAGAAATACCCAGTTCCCACTATAACATCTATAACACTAATTACCACAAAAACAGGAAAGGTGGGTTAGCAATTGCCAACAACAAAAATAAAAAAATAACCATGAACTTTATCTGGCATAAAAGCACACTGAAGGTGTCAACTATGTCTTCCACAGCAGCAGTAATTGCAACATGAATGGTGAGGGCAGGATTTACATAAACTAATTAGCTCTAAAAAAATGATAAAAAAACAGTTCATTAACAGAAAAAAATGTGATAGGAAGGTAGAAGAGGGTTTACAATGTTCAAAATGTAAGCAGAAGGAATGTAACAGGTGGCAGTTACAAAGGAAGAGGAGGAAAAACAAAGGGAAAGAGAAAGAACAAGCAAATTTGGCTGTTAGCAGGAGAAGAAAGGAAAAAGAGACAAACAAAACCAAACCACAATAAACCAAAAACTCTAACCCTCAAAACACAAGGCAAGGAAAAACAACTACAGTTTTTAAATGCTAAAAATGAGGGGAAAAGAGACAAATACCAATCAGCACAACAAGAACAACAAAAAGGGGGCAGGGTTCCCTTAATGGTAAATGAAGGACTTGTCTCCACAGAGGTGGTCAAAACAGTCTACCAGAATGTTATTAAACCCTTTCTCTCTTTGTGTTGCTCACCAAGTTAACAGTTGGAGTGACCTAAGACTGGAGCTGGTTGAAATAGCTCTCAACTTCCATTCTCATCAGTATAAGGTAGAGTGGAATGTATACTACTGTCAATTTGAGTTTTGTCTGCACAGACCAGATCAATACACTCCCACTGGGATTTTGGTCTAATAAGGTCTTAAGGGCTTTGTTTGGTGAAATCTGCTCTGGGCAAATAAGATCAAGACACCCCTAAAGCCCAGGTAGGTGCCAATCTCTGCTGAAAAGTCTGGAGACTCCTAAGAGGAGACGCCCAGCGGCTCATAGGGCAAGGAACCAATCCTCCACATTCTGATATTCATGAACACAATCTTCACAAGTTTAGTCCCCAAGGGTATTCACATTCACCTGTTCACATTCCCAACGCTCTTCAAGCTGAGCATATGAGCTGCCAGACTCAAGGGGAAAAGGAAGCTGGACTCCCTTCATTTTTCTAACTTGAATCCCAATGGGTACAATATCTCTGTAACTGTTTCACTCAAGTTCTGCTAGGTACACCTATGCACTAGCCGGGGCAGTATGGAAATGTCTGCTATGATCTCCTGGGCTCCCATAGTAGCAGCTGGAGTGTGGCCACTTCAATATAGCTTCCATCTCAGCTCTTCATTTTCTAGTTGAGAAAACAGAGCACATTTCAAATACCAGCTTGTGATATAGCCTCTGGATCAATTAAGTTCACAGCAGCTTTTCAGATCTCTGGTTTTTATGTACCAAATCTATCCATTGTTTCTCTCTGTTATCCCTACCCTCTATGGAAGACCAGTACCTGCTTACCACAATCAGCACTCATTCTTTTTCTTTGTTCAATGCACAAAAATTTCTGAGTTTCTGAGATTCTCTGTCCAATACTGAATTTTAGTAATTTAGTGAAATTCCTCTGTCAACCACCTTGCTGAAGAGCAGTACTCCCATTGCTTGAATCCCAAGCCATGAAGGAACTGGAAAGTCAGACTTTGTCTAATCTTCCCTCTTAGATCTATTCAAGGCAGGAATTTTTTGGACAAAACCCAGAAACACGTGGGAAAAAAAGCATAGACAAATGATACTACATCAAACTAAAAAGCTTCTGCATAGCAAAGGAAAAAAATCAGCAGAGTACAGAGACAACTTAGAAAATGAGGGTAAATATTTAGAAATTATAAATATTTAGAAATTATACATCTTTCAAAGGGTTAATGTCCAGAACAGATAAGGAACTCAAAATCTCAAAGCAGAAAATCACATTACTTAGCAACAGACCCTCACAGGCCATTCTCAAAAGCCAACACAAAATGGACAACAGGTATATGAAAAAATGCTCAACACCAGTAATCATCAGAAAAATGCACATCAAAATCACAATGAAGTTCTCACTCCGGTAAGAATGACTATTATTAAAACACTAGAAATAAATGGTGGCAAGGGAATGAAAAAAAGAGAGGCCATATTGTTGATGGAAATGTAACTCAGTACACACATTAAAAAAAACAATATAATTGTTTCTCAAAAAATTAAAAATAGAACTACCATATGGTCTAGTAATTGCACTACTGGATATATATTCAAAGGAAATGAAACTGTACATCAAAAGAGACATCTGCAGTCCCATGTTCACTGCAATGCTATTCACAATAGTCAAGAAGCAGAAACAACTAAGCTTCCATCAGGTGATGAATGGGTAAATTCAATGTGGTACATACATACCACAGAATACTATTTCACCATTAAAAATAAAATAAAATCTTATTATTTGTATCAAAATGGATGGAACTGAAGATCACTGTGCTAAGTGAAACACGCCAGACACAGAAAAAGAAATACTGCATGTCATCACTTATATATGGAATTAAAAAAAAAAACAGTTGATCTCAGAGAAATTTAGAATAGAATGGTGGTTACCAGAGACTGGAAAGAGAAGGGAGAAGTAAAGCAGAGGTTGAATAATGGTTACTAAGTTATTAAGAATAAGAAGTTCTAGTGTGCCGTTTTACATTGTAGGGTGACTCTAGATATCAATAATATACTGTGTATTTCAAATAGCTAGAGGAGAGCATAAGGAAGTAGTAAGCAGGGGGTGGGGGTATAACTTAGTGGTAGACTACATGCCTAGCATGCACTGCCCCCATAAAAAAGAAAATTCAATGTTTGAGTAGATTTTTAAAGAACTGAAATATTACACACAAACTATACATGTATTGAAATATCAAGTTCACCAATAAATATGCTTTTTTATGTTTTTATATATCAGTTAAAATGAACGTCATTTAAATTTTCAAGAGGGAGAGGTACCAGGGATTGAATTCAGGGGCACTCGGCCATCGAACCACATTCTCAGCCCTATTTTGTATTTTATTTACAGACAGGGTCTCACTGAGTTACTTAGTGCCTCACTTTTGTTGAAGCTGGCTTTGAATTCACGATCCTTGTGTCTCAACCTCCCTAGCTGAAGGGATTATAGGCGTGTGCCAACTCATCTGGCTAAATTTTTTAAAGTGATGAGAAGGGTTGGGGATATAGTTCAGTGGTAGAACATTTGCCTGGCATGCACAAGACCCTGGGGTTCAATCCCTAGTATAAAAAACAAACAAACAAACAAAAAAAACTACAGAATGATAAATGAGACTTGTAAAGTTCTAAAATATACTGTATAGTTTTACTGCTGTACAAAAATATAAAGAGGCTGGAATTGTAGCTCAATGGTAAAGTACTTGTTTAGCAAGTGCAAAGCCATGGGTTCAATCCTCAGCAAAATAAAAAAGAACTAAAAATACATTGGAGAAACTAGGGATAGAAGAAACTTATCTCAACATTATAAACCCAAAGCCAACATCATACCAAATGGAGAAAAACTAAAAGCATTTCCTCTCAAATCAGGAACCCAACAAGAATGTACACTCTCACCAGTTCTATTCAATATAATCCTTGAAACTCAGGACAGAGCAATCAGGTAAGAGAAGGAAATGAAAAGGATACAATAGGAAAAGAAGGAAGTCAAACTATCACTGTTTGCCAATGACTTGATCCTATACCGAGAAGACCCAAAAAATTCCACCAGAAGACTCCTAGAGCTCATAAAAGAATTTAGCAAAGTAGTAGGATATAAGATCAACATTCAAAAATCAACATTCTTGGAGAGAGAAGGGAAATTGCATGGAAATGGAAGAAGACCCTCATGGTTATACAAAATTACATACAAGAGGAAGTGAGGGGAAAGGGGAAAAAAAAACAAGGGGGAGAAATGAATTACAGTAGATGGGGTAGAGAGAGAAGATGGGAGGGGATGGGAGGGGAGGGGAAGGGAGGGGAGGGGGGATAGTAGAAGATACGAAAGGCAGCAGAATACAACAGACACAAGTATGGCAATATGTAAAACAGTGGATGTGTAACCGATATGATGCTGCAATCTGTATACGGGGTAAAAATGGGAGTTCATAACCCACTTGAATCAAAGTATGAAATATGATATGTCAAGAACTATGTAATGTTTTGAACAACCAACAATAAAAATTTTTAAAAAATCAACATTCTTCTATACTCTAACATGATTCAGCTGAGAAAATCAGGAAAAATATCCCCTTCACAATGTTGTCAAAAAAAAAAAAACTTGGGAATCAATCTAACAGGAAGTAAAAGATATCTACAATGAAAGCTAAAGAACACTGAAGAAAGAAGTTGAAGAAGACCTCAGAAGATGAAAACATCTCCCATGTTCTTGGAGAGGCAAAATTAATATTGTCAAAATGGCTACACTACCAAAACCAATATACAGATTCAATTCAATTCCCAACAAAACATCAATGACATTCTTCACCTATTAAAATGGGGGCGGGAGGAATCCTTCAATTCATTGGGAAGACCCAGAGTAGCCAAAGCAATTCTGAATAAGAAAAGTGATGCAGGAGGCATCACAATACCCAATCTCATAATAACAAAAATAGCAATAATATCAGCATCAAAGTAGATATAAAAACCAATGGAACAGAAGACACAAAGGCAAAGCCACATACAGAGTCATTTGATACTTGACAAAGGTGCAAAAAATATCTTATAGTTTAGATATGCGGTATTTCTCAAAAGCTCATGTGTGAAACAATGCAAGAAAGATTAGAGGTGAAATGATTGGGTTAAGAAAGTCTTAATCTAACCAGTGCATTAATCCTGATTGGGAGTAACAGAATAGGAACTGTAGGTAGGTAGTGTGTGACTAGAGAAACTGGGTTGATCCAGGCATTCCAGGCATACCCGTGGAATTTATATTTAGTCCACGATGAGGAGAGCACGTGGGCAAGCAACGCTCCCTCTTTCTCTCCCCCCCACCCCTTGATTCCTGGTGGAATGTCCTGAGCTACTTTCCTCCTCCACGACTTTTTCACCTTAATGTTCTACCTCACCTTGGGCCCAAACCAACAGAGTCAGCCATCTATGGATTGAGATCTCCAAAATCCTGAGCTCCAAAATAAATTTTTCCTCCTCTAATTGTTCTTCTCAGGTTTTTTGGTAATGTCAGTGAAAAACTGAACTAAAACATACTAGAGAAAAGACAGACTTTTTAACAAATGGTGCTGGGAAAAGTGGATATCTATATGTAGAAGAATGAAATTAGATCCATATCTTTTACCTGCACAAAAATCAAATCAAAATGAATCAAAGATTTAGAAGTTAGACCAGAAATCTTACAGGTGCTATGGGATACCATTAAATTAACAAGCTTCTGCACAGCAAACAAAACACAAGGATGAAGACAGCCAACAGAATGGGAAAAAAATCTTGCCAACTACTCCTCTGACAAGAGGTTAATATCCAGAATACATTAAAAATTTTTCAAAAATCTCAATGCCAGCTGGGCATGGTGGTGCACACCTGTTATCCCAGCAGCTCGGGAGGCTGAAGTAGGAGGATCACAAATTCAAAGCTAGCCTCAACAACTTAGCAAGGTCTTAAGCAACTCAGTGAGACCCTCTCCCTAAATAAAATACAAAAATGGACTGGGGATGTGGCTCAATGGTTATGTGCCCCTGGGTTAAATCCCTAGTACCAAACAAATTAACTCAATGCCAGAAAAATAAACAACCAAATCAACAAATGGGCAAAAGAACTAAACAGAAATTTCTAAAAAGAAGAAACACAAATACCACAAAGATATTCAACATCTCTAGCAATCAGGGAAATGAAAATCATCAAAACTACTTTAAGGTTTCATCTCACTCCAGTAAGAATGCCAATTATCAGAAATATGAATAAAAATAAAATGCTGGTGAGGATGCGGGGGAAAGGTACATACATACATTGTTGGTGAGACTGCAAATTAGTACAATTACTTTTGAAAGCAGTGTAGATATTCCTCAAAAACCTAAGAATGGAACCACCATGTGATCCATTTATCCCACACTTGGCATCTAACCAAATGAACTAAAATCGGAATACTACAGCAATATAGTCACTACAATGTTTAGAGCAGTACAATTCACCATAGTCAAATTATGGAATCAACCCAGATGCCCATCAACAGATGAATGGATAGAGAAAATGTGGTATATATACACAATGGAGTTTCACTCAGCCATAAAAAAGAATGAAATAATGGCATTTGCTTTTAAATGGATGGAAATAGAGAAAATCATGCTAAGTGAAATAAGCCAGACTCAGAAGATCAAGGGTCAAATATTTTCTTTCATATGAAGAAGTTAAGGAAAAATTAAAAGAAAGAAGTGGGAGGAAGAGATCACAAAGATACAGAGAACATCAGAGGAGTAAAAGAAAAAGGAAAAAGGGAAGAAGGGAGGGAAGAGAAATATGAAATTAATCTAACAGAATCATGTTATATACATATTAAATGTACCAAAGGGAGTGTCTTTTATGTACATGTAAAAAAAAGTATCAACCAAAAATTAATAAATAAAGGTGTAAAAGGAAGATCAGTGGGGTAGAGGAGGGAAAAGAGAAAGAGGTAAGGGTATAAGAAAGAGGAGGAGAAATGGGGACCAATCAAATTCCTTGTATGTATAATTATGTCAAAAGGAATCCAGATACTATGTATCAATATAATACTCTAAATTTTAAAACTTTTTTAAAAACATATGTACGCACATATCCAAACATGTGTATCTGTATATGTACTGTGTATTCATAGCCTAATACTGCACAATATACAGTTTTATGCATGCTACACACTGCTATATATTGTTCATGGATGGAACTATATACTTAATGGAGAGGGTATCATGAATGAGTATGACAATGTACTAAATTCAGAATAATGTTTGCTCATAGGTAAAAAGAAAGGAAAACAATATCAGAGTTCAACTATATAAGTGATGCTTTTTTTAAACAAAATGTGAAGATTGGGAAATAGAATAGAGCTGGCATGCTGATTTTTGAATATTTGATATTTTGAATATTGAATATTGAACATTTTGATATTTGAATATTTCAAAATTTTTTTAAAAAACCCAAAAAATGATACTGCAACCATTCAGGAGAAATTACTTCACAAATTATCTAATTCTGAAGTGTTTAGCTAAGATTTTCTTTTACTTTTCAAATGTTACCTAGTTGATCCATGCTATTTCATAACTGTAAACTATCTGATTTCAAAATACACAATTGAACAGTGATTTAAAGAAAGCCCTGTGACAATACCAACAATATACATATAATACATTATTTTAAAAAATGAATAACTAAGTCCAAAAATGTGGTGCCAACATTGCGCCCTAATACCTGGTACCTACGAATATTATATTATTTGGAAAAAGGATCTTTACAGATTTAAGTTACAGATCTTGGAATGAAATCTTCCTGAATTACAGGTGGGTTCTAAATTCAATGAGAAGCATCCTTAAAAGAGAGAAGAAGGAATAAACATAAAAAAGAGAAGCCATGTGGAGACAGAGGCGTTGATGGAAAGATACAGTCACAAGTCAAAGAACACCTGGAACACCCAGGAGATACAAGAGGCAAAGAACCTTTTTGAGAGTTAATCTGGATGGTCAACTTGATTGCATTGGGAGATGCCTAGGATTAAAAGAATTCTAGGTTCATCTATGGTTTCCAGAGACCAATCATCTGCATGTAGGACAGCAAACTGAGTGGGGAGATCAGCCTTGAATGTGGGTGGCACCATCCAATAGGCTGTGAGGTAAAGAGACAACACAATCAGAAAAAGAGAAAGCTATGGCAGATGCAAGTTCAATTCTTCTTGAGTGGGTGTGTCTACTGCTGCTACCAATTGACTGAGGACATCAGACTCTAGCTCCTTCACTTTTCTAATGTGGACTCTAACCAGCAATTCTTCAGGGACTTTTCAGGCCTTCAGGTCAGACATGGGCTGTTTTATTGGTCCCTCTTGTTCTGAGGCTCCAACTTCTTGAACTGAGCAGCTACTGGTTCCTTTGGTTCTCTAGCCTACAGTCTGCCATTATGGGACTATCCAGCTTCTGATCATGTGAGTTGATTCTAATATATTCCCTTCTGTGAGAACCCTAATACAACTCTCCAGCCTTCAGAGGGAGTGTAGCCCTGAAAACATCTTCATTTCAGACTTCTGCCTTCTAGAACTCTAAAAGAATAAACTTTGTGGCTTTAAATTGTCCTTGTGATAATTGGTTATGGCAACTTCCCAAACATTCCCCTACTAATTCAACTACCTAACATACATAGCACCTACCACGGACTTCACCTGCTCCACAATTTCTTCCTACATCCACTGAGCTCCTCCTATACTCTTTCCTGAGTCCCTACCCTTAGAGGCTATGTATGTAAATATCTATAATCTGTTCTGAAACTTCAATCTTCTACAGCAAAAGTGAGTTTGTACCATTTTTGCTGTTATCTACCGGAATTCAGGAGTGGCTAAATAAAAGAGCACCATGCACAAAATTACAGTGTATGAGTGAGAAGACAACCACTACTGAGCCTGCTCTTCCAATAAGAAAAAGAAAATACACACATACACACACACACACACACACACACACAAACACACACACACTACCCTTGGGCAGTAGTTATATAACAAAGAAACCCAAGAGTAACTGATATTATTGAAGTACAGTATCTGGTTAAGAGAAACTACAGACTTTGGAAGAAAATATAACATGATGTGATTATAAAAATCAATCCAATTGTGGGGTAGGGGTTGTGGCTCAGTGGCAGAGCACTTGCTTCACACATGTGAGGCACTGGGTTCAATCCTCAGCACCACACAAAAATGAATAAACAAAATAAAGATATTGCATCTGTCTATAAGTAAAAAATATTTTTTAAAAAAATCAAACTAATTGAAATGTGGTGGTTGTATTAAAAGATGTTTATAAACCTAAGATCAGTTCACAAATGGTTTCTTATCTAACTACACAAAATCATAAATAATAGGATTATGCAGAAATTCTGATAGCTGATACTCCACTGCTTTCAGTCACCCAAATCTCCAAGATCCCTGGGAATTGTGATATCACCCTCTAAACACAGTTCAGGATGGGCTGCAATGCTCTTGCTCTACTGATAAAGAAGCAACTGTACATCCCAGCATCGGAACACAGGACAGTAATGTAGAAAAAGAGAGCAAGAAATAGCTGGTGGAACAAGGGCAGATGTTCCCAGCTAGAGGCCAGAATAGGGCCTACAAGAAGACAGGCAGTGGGAGAACCAGGGTTTCTACCATAGAAAAAAGCAGTGGTAGAAACCATATAGGAAAGGACTGGAAATTCAAGAGCCAGTTTCTATATTTGCTCAATATTCAAAAGAATCAACTCAAGTGAACAAGTGACCTTCAGTCAACACTACTAAAATCATAGAGCAAATTGCTTATAAATTAATATTCTGCTTTTTTACCATTACAGAGCATGTCTTAAATACTGAAAGCTCATCTCTCCCTCAAAATCCAAAACTTATGAGCAAATCCCAACTGCTCTACTTATAAAACATACCCCAAATCTAGTTCTCTTTTCCATTATTTCCACCACAGTCCAAGCTGTATTTTTTTTGTCTAAATTAGCAACAACTTCTACTTGAGCTCCTGATTTCCACTGCCTAGCAGAGACAGAGATATTTTCAAACTCCAAGGAAGATCATATCACTCACCTGTTTCAATTACTCCAGACACAGTAGTGCTCTGGTGCCTGCCAGTCTCCTCTCACTTTCTTCAATTTCAACCACAAGGGTTCTCCATCCAGTTCTGCTGTAGACCTCATTCACTTCTTCTCCAGGAACTCTGTGTTCAGTATTCCCTCACCAGAAGACCCTGATTTTTACCCAGAAGCCTCTTCATCCAAGTTAGTTTAATGTCCTACTCTCCCGGAGGCCTTGCCTATCCATAAAAAAAACTCTTCCTAACCTCTTGCCAGTCCTTACCTTTCATCATTAGAAAGTACCTCAAGACTACACTTCCTTAATCCAGCTCCCCAACATTCGTCTTCATTCTTTTTATAACTCTATAACATTTCTGGCTGAATGAGAAACAAATGATTCTCAACACTGAGATATTTTATGAAGTGAAGACTATTATGCAACAATCTAGTAGAAGTCTAACACCAACCACTGGTTGCAGGGGTGGGAAATGGAGACATGCCAAGAACAGTGGCACACGCCTGTAATCCCAGAAGCTTGGGAAGCTGAGGCAGTGGCTCAGTGGTTAAGCTCCCCTAAGCTGAATACCTGGTACCAAAAAAAAAAAAAATGGGGACATCTACACTCAAAAGAATACCAGGCAGTCCTAAAAAAAGATGACAGAGGCACATTTCATACAGATTGTGAATTATGTAACATATAAAAACTTTGTATTCCAAAGTACAAAACAAAAATTAAAAGCTCATTTCTTCCTTGAAATATATATAATAAGCTACCATTTCTATTTTAAGGAGGTAAAGGAAATATATAATAATTATACACACACACTTGCCAGTGCTTAAAATATCTCTAGATATTTTAAACAATTAAATTTCTTTTGAATCTTGAACCATTTGAATATTTCAACTCTTCAAAAATAATTTTAAATTTGAAAATAAGAGATTACAATGAAAAACATGTATTCTGAAGACTACCATGAGTCTCAATGTGTTTTTCAAAAGAGAAACCATTAAAAGGCAGCTATTCTTACCATCTTAATTTTGTATACTCACAATCTGGATGACAAAAATACTGTCAGCAGAAAAAGAATATATTGTTCAATGGTTCTGACAAATCTTATTTGAAGCTTTTTAAGAATTTTAAGTTAGATTTCACCAAGTGAGTTAACTCTCTTCACATTTAGAAGGCAATATTTCTTATCTATATATAAATTTTATCTATTTCAGCTTAAAAAATATTTATTCGTATTACCGAAACCATACAACCAATCTATAGTATTCCATATCCAACTTCTGAAATCACTAGTAAGACAGTTCATATTTTTAACTGGAAAAAAATAAATCAGCCTTATTTGTTTTTTGGAGTACAGAGTCTCCACTTGCTATCTAATGAAGAACTTTGGTAGGCAGAGGGCAGGAGTGCTTGGTGTTAAACAGCCAAGTATTTATCTATCAAATCACCTGTAATTTCTACTCAAATGGAACATCTTCCTGGAGGGTCAATTTTAAACACTGTTATATTTACATAAAATGAAAATATTATGATACATAAATTATATAAAAGATATGGGTGTTATAAAGATAAACACAAAATTTCAAAAAATTCAGAGCTATTTAACTCACAGGTGACTTAGGTATAGCACAGTGAAAAGTTTATAACTTGTTAGCCTACTATCAGTTGGATTTTTTCCTAGTTTTGTAAAAATGTATACAAATGAGAAAATAAGATTCTACTTACCAAGTCTTTATTCTTAACCTTAAAACCAATGCTGGTAACCAATCACCTTTATTTTTATATCTACAGAAACCAAGAGAATACATTGTTTCATACACATAAAGCATGTTCAGGTGGTTTAGGGATCTAACCTAGGGCCCCGTGCATGCTAAGCAAGTGCCTCTTGAGCACCTTCTGCACTGTTTTGGTTAGTTTTTTCAAGTGACTTCCTCTAAACAAACACTGACTGCTACCTTTTTGACTGCTTTCCCTGCTATTATTTTCCAGTGCTATACATTTTAGTACAATATCATAGCTCTAATGGTACTTCTGTTGCAACAGCTGCCATCAGTATACTGCTGTGTATAGTGCTAAGAGAGCAAACTATCAAAAGAATTCAATATTTGCATTTACATTTGCACAAATCCTAATGAAATTTGCAAAATTCCTGCACAGGTCATTCTCCATGATTCTAAGGCAAAATTAAAATTAACTGTTTCTCATATTATTTCCTCAATGTCTAGTGCATTTTCTCACCCACTGATTTTTCTTAACCATTTTTTTTAACATTTCTTATCACAGAGCAGAGAAAGGAGTAGGATATCAAGAGTCAATGGAAGTTTCTAAGTAGTTCCTTTTCTATAGGTAATGACCAGAATACTGTCATTAAGAGTTATTATATTAAATAAGTTATAAACAACTGGGTGGTTTTTTATCTGTCATTATTGCAGCATTGTTTTCATAAGACCACTATGTACATCTTATTGACTCTTAATTCATATTCAGAAGACTCAGGAGAAATAATGTTTTTTTTCCTTCTTGTTGCCTCTTGGTTTATTAAAATCTGTATTTCATGCAATGAAGCTAGTTATCTCACCTGAGAGACACAACATTATAAAAGCATCTAAGGAGTATAACTACACCAAAAAAAGAAAAACCAAGGAAAAAAAATAATAAGAACCTTAAGAAACGTAAAGATTACCTAATAAAGATATCTACTCAAAAAGTGAAAAACTCAAAAACTGTAACATGATTTCATTTCACTAAACCATATTGTGTGTTTAGCTCACACTAAGATCCATAAGATATTCAAACACAACCATAGTATAACTTTTTAAATGCAGTTACAATTCACCAGACTTGGTGGTGCATACCTGTAATCCCAGCAACTCAGGCACCTGAGGCAGGAGGTTTGTAAGTTTAAAGCCAGCCTCAGCATCTTAGTGAGACTCTAAGCAACTTAAAATAAAAATTTAAAAGGACTAAGGATGTAGCTCAGTGGTTAAACAACCCTGGATTCAATCCCTGGCGCGCAAACACACACACACACACACACACACAAAAAAAAATGCAGTTACAGGCTGGAGTATGGTGGTAGGTTCCTGTAACTTTAGAGGCTGAGGCAGAAGGCATATAAACCTTGAGGCCAACTGGGGCAACTTAACCAGACCCTGTCTCAAAAAGCAGGTGAGAACAGGGGCTGGGGATATAGCTCAGTGGTAGAGTGCTTGCCTAACATGTACGAAGCCTAGCATGTATGGAAATTATAGAACTTCAAAAATATACAACTTAAATTTTTTTAATTTTTAAAAACAGAATGATGTCTCATTCTCATATCAATAAGTATTGTTTTAGATGACACATTAATACAAAATTAGGTGCTTACTAAAATAAAAATACAAAAACAAATTTAGCTTTAAATAAACTTTATATAGTTAATTTCCCAAAATAAGAGCAAAGAATAATAAAAAAAAATCACTGAATTCCTAATCTACATGAATTATTTATAAAGAAATTACTAAGGCTGGGTACAGTGGCTTACACCTGTAATTCTGGCTACTTGGGAGGCTAAGGCAAGGAGGATCACAAGTTCAGTACCAGCCCCCGCAAATTAACAAGACCATGCCTCAAATAAAATTTAAAAAGGGGTGAGGATGTACTCAGTGGTAGAGTACCTGGATAGCATGGGTGAGACCCTGTTTAATCCTCAGTACCCCCCACAAAAAAAAAAAAAGAAAGTAGCCAGATTTCATGAAAACTGAATGAATTCTTAAATGTAAACTAATATTGCTAAATGCTTTTGGAAAATTAGAATATATAACAATTATCAAACTATAAAAACACATGCACTCAGTAGTCCATGCATATAAATACTATGCCCCACTTATTATATACCAACTATATGATACATATATGTTCATAATTTAATTCACATACCAACACTGTATGGAAGCCAGGTAATATCATTCCCATTTTACTCTTTAGGAAAACTGACTCAAAAAAGATTAAGTAACTTCTTTAAAAATCATGACACTATCTTATTTTTTTTTAAGCTGTAGGTGAACACAACATCTTTATTTCATTTTTATGTGGTGCTTGCTGAGGATTGAACCCAGTGCCCCACACATGCCAGGCAAGCACTCTACCACCACAACCCCAGCCCCATGACACTGTTTTTTTAAAAAAAGGAGCCAGAATTCAAATGTATGTAATGACAGCAAGGATCACTGTATTTGCTATGTTTGTTATTCAACCACATTCATATAGTTCTATGACATTTGGAACTGAGATTCTGAACATGTGTGAAAACTTGGTTTATATAAAATCTGTTTAAAGACTGAAACTTCTAAATAAATATTATATGGCCTAAAAAATTGTAACTTTGAAAAAAACCATATGAGACTAAGACCACAATATTAACCAGAGGGCTACAAAACAACTGATTGCCTTTTTATATGTAGACTATATTTTAAACACACACAGTAAACAAACACAATTAAGATTTTTATATTACAATGAAATATTATTTTTACAAATTTTAAAGCTCTAAATATTAATATAGCTTATTAAATAGTGAAAGATGACTTTCCTACTTTCTATGTGGTCCTTCTACCTCCAACCTTTTCCCTTTAACAGAATGATATTTTTTTCTTCTTTTTTTTAGTTGTTGATGGACTTTATTTTATTCATTTATTTATATATGGTGCTGAGAATCGGACCCAGTGTCTCACACACGCTAGGCAAGCATTGTACCACCGAGCCATAACCCCAGCCCAGAATGATATTCTTTTATTTCACTTAGAATGATAGTTTTATAGTTAACATCTTTCTATGCTAAGAGATCAGCAATCTACTGCATAACTTTGTTTATTCCTCATAGCAGGTCTAGAAGGTAGGTACTATCATTACTCTCATTTTGCAGATGAGTAATCTCAGGATTGGTCAGATTACCTAAATTAGCCAGGGTGAGATAGCCAGGAGGTGACCCAGGAGAAATGACTCCCAATATCATGCTCCTAACTACCATCACACCAACCACTTCTTAGTCAACCTAGGATAACCTCCCAAAAATACAAACTGGATGATATCAGCTCTGATAAAATAAAATGACTTCAAGTGCTTTCAACCACTCACAAAATGAGTCCAAATTCCTTAACACATTAGACATAGCATCATCTCCAATTAAACCCTCTCATCCCACATTATTACCAACATAGACTTCCAGTCATCTTCCAAATATGTTCTATGCTATTTCACCTGTGTCAACTTAAATTAATTAATTAACCCATAAAATCCTTCCTTCCATCCTTGATCTGCTGAAAACAGTCATCTCTCTAAAATCAATTCAAATGCCACTCTTTAAGAAATTTTTTCCAAACACCTATAACACATACACTCACAATTGTTTTTTATGGTACTAGAGATTAAACCAAGGGACACTTTATATTCAGGAAGGGTCTTACTAAGTTGCTAAGGATCTCATTGAGTTGCCAGGTTGGCCTCAAACTTGCAATCCTCCTGCTTCAGGAGAAAGTAGGAGAGTTATTTTTTATTTGTTGTTTGTAGATATACATGATAATAGGGTATATTTTGACATACATACATGGAGTGCAACACATTCCAATTAGGATCCCATTCTTGTGGTTGTACACGATGTAGAATTACACTGGTCCTGTATTCATGTATAAGCACAGGAAAGCTATATCCGATTCATTCTACTGTCTTTCCTATTTCTATCCCCCCTCCCTTCCCTTCATTCTCCTTTGTCTAATCCAATAAACTTCTATACTTCCCCTCTCTACCCTCCCTTGTTATGGGTTAACATCCACATATCAGAAAGAACATTCAGCCTTTGGTTTGGGGGGATTGGCTTATTTCACTTAGAATTATAGTCTCCAGCTCCATCCATTTACTGGCAAATGCCATTATTTCATTCTTCTTTATGGCTAACATTCCATTATGTGTTATTTACCACATTTTCTTTATCTATTCATCTGTTGAAGGGCACCTAGGTCGGTTCCACAGCTTGGCAATAGTGAACTGAGCTGGTATAAATATTCATATGGCTGGGTCACTTCAGTATTCTAAGTTTTGCGGGGATAAGCTAATGAGTGGAATAACTGGATCAAATGGTGGTTCCATTCCAGATTTTCTAAGGACTCTCCATACTACTTTCCAGAGTGGTTGCATCAATTTGCAGTCCTACCAGCAATGTATGAATGAACCACCTTTTCCCCCACATCCTCACCAACATTTATTGTTATTTGTATTCTTGATAATAGACATTCTGACTGGAGTGAGGTGGCATCTCTGTGTTGTTTTAATTTGCATTTCTCTAATTGCTAGAGATGTTGAACATTTTTTCATGTATTTTTTGATCATTCATATTTCTTCTGTGAAGTGCCTGTTCAATTCCTTTGCCCTATTGATTGGGTTGTTTGGGGTGGGGTTTTTTGTTTTGGTGTTAAGTTTTTGGAGTTCTTTGTATATTCTCGAGATTAATGCTCTATCTGAAGTGCAGGTGGCAAAGGTTTTCTTCCATTCTGTGTGCTCTCTATTCACATTCTTGATTTTTTTCCTTTGCTTTGAAGAAACTTTAGTTTGATACCATCCCATTTATTAATTCTTAATTTTACTTTTTGACCTTAGGAGTCTAATTGAGGAAGTCCATTTCTAAGCCAACACGATGAAGAGTGGGCCAACTTTTTCTTCTAGTAGGCACAGGGTCTCTGGTCTAATGCCTAGGTCCTTGATCCACTTTGAGTTGAGTTTTGTGCAAGTTGAGACACAGGGGTTCAATTGCAATCTACTGCATATGGATTTTCAGTTTTCCTAGCACCACTTGTTGAAGAGGCTATCTTTCCTCCAATATGTGTTTATGTTTCATTCTACTATATATGAATTTCCAGTTTTCCCAGTGCCATTTGTTGAAGAAGCTATCTTTTCTCCGATGTATGTTTATGGTGCCTTTGTCTAGTATGAGACAACTGTATTTATGTGGGTATATCTCTGTGTCTTATATTCTGTTCCACTGGTCTTCAAGTCTATTTTTGTACCAACACCATGCCACTTTTGTTACTATAGCTCTATAGTATAATTTAAGGTCTAGTATTGACACACAAGTTATTTTTAAGATAGCTTCTTCCCTTGGAAGATCACAAAACATTTCTGTAATTTCTCGGACCACTGTTAATTCTATCTTGTCTGTAAAAATTTCTTCTCTCACCTCATGAAGTCCAAGGCAGGAACCATTGTTTGTAATCTCCATTTCCTACAAATTAACTGCACATAACTTGTTTGTAGAATTAAGTCTAAGCATAAATATTAAGTTTTTAATGTCTGTATCTCACTTTCCAATTCTATTTATTAAGGATTTTATCCTGCAAATGGATTTCCCCTATTAGTGGCCAACAACAGGTAAAATTAACAGAATCAAACTCTTTCCTATTCAGAAGCGAGTATATACCAGCATTACTAGGTTTGAAATACTTGGACACTATTAAGTTCCTGAAACATCTCTTTACAGATAATATGCTTTCTATCTTTCCCTGAATGAACCTTCTTGAAAACACAGCTGTGCAATTCTGTTTAAAGACAGGAGCTACAATTTGTCTAGCAATTTGTCTTTTTATAATACTAGTTGTTATTGTTAACACAATACTAACCTTGAAACAACTAAGATTGTACTGAAAGTAGCATTTTTTAAATTTATGACAGAAGAAAAGTTCTTGACCTAATTTAAATGCTTCCTTTAATAAAGAGAGGCAAAGCAAATCCACTAGAAACCTGGAGGGCACTAATCCCTCAATGAATCCATCACTTTCCTTCCCCATTACTGCCCCTCCTCTCTTAATCTCTTCCCTGTGATTTCTCCAGAATTTTTACAATACAAATAATTTCCCCTATGCTCTCAGCTTCCTTACAGAATCCCATCTCACTCTGGCCTTACTGGTGACCAGACAGGCAAGACTCTTGGTAACTATATAGTTGTTTTGAATGACAGTGATTACTGCAGACTCTGGAGTCTGACTGCTAGAGATTCCACTTCTAATTCTAGCACTTACTAGATATGTGAACTTGGGACGGAAACTTTCTAGTCAAACTAACCTACATGCTGTTCCACAAACACATCCCCAAAATTTCCTCTCTTTAAATTCCCACTGAAATGACCCTTCCATAACTGTGCTATCCTTCCTTGAGCAGGCTTATCATTTACTTTTCTATAAGTCTTCCTGGTGTCTTCCACAAATTCTCACAATACCTAACTTACTCTTCTCATAGAACATTTGCATTACTTTATGGCATACTTACCTTCACTTGAAGTATTCTTAAGAGCCAAGACAATCCTATTTATCTCAAAATTCCTTGAAATACATGTCAAAGGGCCTTAAATGTTAAAGATTTATGTAAATAATTTGATTAATTGGATTTTCTTCTTTCTCCCAGGTCCCAAATGCTAAAGCATGAAATTTACATTTTCTTTGATATTTACATATATGTATGTGTACATGTATGTGTGTGTGCAATAGGGGGAAGGGTTTGCTGGGGATCTAACCCAGGTTCTTGTGCTTGCTACACAAGCACTCTACCACAAAGCTACACACACCATACTCTATTTTTAGTCTTTATAAGAAACTATTATGCAAATCTTTTCTATCTTTTACATGAATTAATTAAAAAGTTTGAGTCTGCAAACGGCAATTTTGTGTAAATTTTAATGACAGCATTTAAAAGGAGCATTCCTGCAGAAATCTGGGAAATCAAATGACAGGGCCATGTAAAGCTTAACTTAGTGGTTCAGAACATGGGAGATACTCCTAAGTGAATTCTTGTTCCACTGTTTACCCACATTTTGACTTTGGGCAATTTATTTAATTTCTCTAACTTTTCCACACCCTGGAATCCTGGCACCTCTAAATTATAAGGAATAAATGAGATCATGTGCACAAAAAGCATACGTCAATACCTGACACATAGCTAAAATTTAATAAAGGAACTTAAGAAAAACATTTTCTTAAACATTTTAAGTAAGGGATATAGGTCCATGGTAATTTACACTTAATTAAAATTTCATTAGATTTTCTTTTGCATGGAAAAGGGGAAAAAAATGACATCTCCAGAACATAGTCAATTTTGATACTGTACATGTTAAACAAATTGAATATTCTGGTGAATTTAGTTAAAATAAAGCCTATGTACCAAACTCTTACATAAAGGCCCTTCAAAGTAATTAAGCCAAAAATAATTTTGGCTTAATTACTAAATAATAAAAGAGCCAATAGCAGGAGCTGGGGTTGTGGCTCAGTAGAAGAGCACTTGCATAGCATGTTTGAGACACTGAGTTTGATTCTGAGCAACCGCATATAAATAAATGAATAAAATAAAGGTCCATCAACATCTACAAAAAAATATGTCTTTTTAAAAAAAGAGCCAGTAACCACCCTCCCCCGCAAAAAAGTATGGCTTCTCCATAGTTTTAACTCAAATTTAACTCAATGAAGTCTAAATGAACTAATGCTTAAATATAATAAACCAAGAACTACCATTAAAAGCATCACATTTAGAAACAAGGTGCTAAATCTCAGTGGAGAAAAGCTAAAGGAACTATGAACATGGTTACTTCCACAGATAGAAATAGGAAAGAAAATGTGGCTATGTTAGATGAGATGAAACAGGCTCAGGAGACCACTGTTTCCTTTAAAAGCCTTACAGTACAACTGCTTTTTACAATTACATGTATGATTTGGTTGACAAAAATACAAAGTAATTATAAAAGAAAGTTTACAATCACAATTGTTTCACACATAGGGACATGATTAGAGTGAGACAAGCCAGGCGCCTCGTATGCAAAAGTAAATATTTTTTTCAGTATTGGAGATGGTACCTAGAGTCTCATGCATGCCAGGTAAGTACTCTACCACTGAGTTACATCCCAAACCCAACAAACGTTTTTTGAAAAACTGAATGAATAAATGGAGAAACAAAAACAGTCTTTCCATTCCCCATCTCTGCTTCCTTCACCAAACAGTTATTCAGTCTTCCTAAAACTAGTTCTTATCAGGTCAAAAGAGCCTTCACTTACCAGTGTTACATGAATAAAATAAAAATTCCTCAACTTGTCAATCAAACCATCCCATTTTGAGGATGCTCTCTCCTTAGCCTTACACCCCATATCTACTTGAGATATCCTTTTTTTCCCCCACTCGCTTTTCTCACAGACCCCATGAAATGCCATTCTCCATAGTTTTAACTCAATTTTTATCTATCCTTCAAAACTCACTGGATATCCTCTTAACCCTATAAACCCAAAGTAATCCATGTTGTCCTATATTAGAGCTCAGAGCATTTTGTAACTTTCTTGCATCATTTACCACATGAATCTATAATTAAAATTATTTCTCAATATATTATATTTATCATCAAATGAATTGTAAATTCCTTGTGAACAAAACCACTTTATTTCCCATAGCTCTTAACATAAAGCCTGGCACAATAACATAATAAAGTCTCCAGGAAATGAGACATGTGCATTAATAATAAAATACAACAGCAGTAGCAGTAAATTTGAGAGCTTTACAAATGTCAGACTTTTTGTGAAGCACTTCATGTGTATTAGTTCATTTATTACCCACAGCAGTTCTATGAGGAAGGTACTACAGGTTGAGAATATAAATCCTTATACAAAATTTTTGAGGCCAGAAGTTTTTCAGTTTTAAGATTTTTTTTCAGATTTTGGAATATTTGCATATACACAATGAGGTATCCTTGGGACAGGACCCAAGTCTAAATACAAAATTCATTTATGTTCACTACATCTTTTTACACAGTATGAAGATAATTTTAATACTATATTTTTAGTGTGCCAGCATTTTGACTACAACCTACTACATGAGGTCAAGCATTCTGACTACAACCTACCACATGAGGTCAAGTGTGGAACTTTCTACTTGGGGCATCATGTTGGAGTTCAGGAAGTTTCAGGTTTGGGAATATTTTGGATTTTGAATTGGAAATACTCAACTTGTATAATCTTCCCTGTAACAATAAGAAAACTAAGGCTGACAAATAATTAACTTACTCGAGGTGTAATACAAATCTTCAACTTGCATAAATCTGAAATTAACATTTCTATATACACGGTTAGTTCATACAGTTCCTTACTTTGGACTATTTCATTAGTCTCTAAAATTATAACATTCAGTCATATAGTATAGTTGTTCTGATGGTTGTTCATAGTTATTTTTTATGCATTTTATAAAAGGGTTAACCATTTTATAAAGCCTCCAATCATGTATGAGGTTAACAATTTCACTGCCTCCTCATCAGATTGGCTCATCACCATTATTTTCCCATTTTCCTATTTTAAGCAGGCAAATGATGATATGCATAATTCTTGATCTTAACTAACAGTATTTGGGCAGTTGTTGTTACAGTTATAAACAATGATATAACAGATACTGTGCCTAACTAATTTATTGGAAGTTATTTCACAACATTTACATAGATAAAAGAAAATCAAGCACTTAATCTACTCAGATATTCATTAAAGCTTTGACAACATTCCTATCATCCATTTAGTCAACAAACTCTTATTTATAGCACACTAGAACAAGGTACTATACTAGTTCCTGGGCATAAACCAATAAAATAAAATCCCTGCCTTCAAGAAGATCAGAGTTGGTTTTGGTTTTGTTTTGTTTTGAATATTTTTTTTTAGTGTAAATGGGCACAATACCTTTATTTTATTTGTTTATTTTTATGTGGTACCACGGATCAAACCCAGTGCCTCACGCATGCTAGGCAAGCACTCTACCACTAAGCCACAACCTAGCCCAAGATCACAGTTTGTTTAAATATCAAAGTCATCTTGAGCTTGCAGGAGTTGGTTCATGGATCAGAAATACTTCACAGATATAGAAAATAAACCAAAGAGGGTCTGGGAAAAAAATGAGACAAAGCAATAAACCACCACTTCAAAGAAACAGGGCAATACTTAACCTTATTTAAGGAACTAAGGGACATGAAAATCATGCTCTCCCATGGCACTGGGACTATTTTTAACCATAGGTGATTAGTGGCAATTGAATATTGAGATAAAACTTTTGGTATCATCCATTTTAGCAAATTCTCACTCAATCCTCTACCTCTGTGAGCATTCCAAATTAATTCTCCAGGGTGATCAATCGTAACACTGGGATAGGACTTTATAATATTGCCTCTGTTTGTGTCCTCTCAAAGTTTATTTCTATCATAAACCATGTTACTAAAATGGATCTTATAAGAAAAGGAGTATAGCATATTAGCATTTGACGGTGGGTGACTTCACTTTCAGCTCAAAGACAGCATTTCCCACAAGGAGACCCTCTTTTTCTCCTCACTAGTAGGATCTTCTATACTGAAGTGCTAGGGCTGAATCTTATTCATCATCCTCCTATAAGTCCAAAAAGCTTTAGCAACCAGCAAATGGTTAATAATGAACATGAAACTAAAACCAGCAACAAAACACTTATTCCACAATTCTCAGAATTAAGCAGAAAATTATCACATTCCTGTGTAAACAAACCTTGGTTAAAGACCAAGGGTGTCTGTTCATTAAAAATGCAAATGATGTGCAGATCCAGTTCTATTCATCGTTCAAGGCAAGTTGCCAGAAGTTAAGATTTTAAGTTGATTAATTAAGTTCATTCATAGTTTTATCTTCTCAAGCATTCATACTTCCTGTTTCATGACTTCAAAGTAACCTATGAGACTTTTTAAAAGATTTTTAAAAAGACCTCACAAATAGCATACACACATCAAAGGAGGACAAATATAAAACTATTCTGACAATACTTCCTCCAGAAGAAAAATGTACCAATTTTACTAATCTGCCTTCAAAGAAATTTATCTTTAAAAATCAGTTTATTTCATCTTCCAATTTTACATTAAAGGAAGAAAAAGACTTTCTTTCATAAAATACAAAAGACATGATACAGCAATTTTCCATCCATCTTTTGAAGGTCATCTTAACATACTAAAACTCTGCACAATTTATAAGCACAACCTTTGCATTCTGATAAAAGTGCTTTCTAGAAGATAAAAAATCTTGCAATTGCAAAATGGGAAAAAGTATGCATATTAACTACAAATAATAGAGTACTGAAGTGTTACAAAGTAAGACAAGGCATAGAGTGGGCTACACCCACTGTGGGTCCTGAAATGAAACTGAGTTAATGAAATTTTTCTATTACTGTTTTATCCTATCTTCAGTTAAAATCAATTCTAAATTTACTTAATAAAAGCAATGTCACATACCCATAATCCCAGCTACTCAGGAAACTAAACTGGAGAAAAGAATTGCAAGGTCAAGACCAGACTGGGCAACTTTAAGAGAAACTATCTCAAAAAAAAGGGGGGGGGGCTGGAGGTGTAACTTAGTGGTAGAACATCCTGGGGTGAATCCCTAGTACCACAAAAAACAACTCACCTTCCGCAAGTCATTTAGATCCAATTTGATCAAGTTCATTGAATCCAATTAAAAGGAAACTCTGAAATCTTATCTGATCCATCTCATTTTCTTTTAGTCTGTATAAACTTAACATTTTACAATATCTGCCTCACATCACTTTATACCAAGAATGACTGAATTCCTTGGGATGAGATTCAAATGATTTTATGTCTTGACTCTCATTATCTTAATTTTTTTAAATTTGTGTTATCTAAATATTTTAAATTTCCTTCTAATCAAAATCTAAGTGAAAATCATTTTGCTATCTTTCACCAACACTTCAATAGCTACACAAAGCATCTTTGTAAGCAGCTCTCTTGCACCTAAATCACTTTTATCCTCCTCTTAAATTAATGAGAATATTTTCCTACCTTTGATTAATTCTTTTGATGTGGTATTACTATCTGGACTCTCTAAAATAAGATGTACTTGTAAAGCTCCTAACACAGAACCCAGAATATGTGTCTTCAAAAATATGATTATTACTATTACTAGTTTCTTACACACTTTCTAAAATCTAGTTGAATCTTCCTTCTCCTCCATTTTTTGTACCCAACTCCTATCAATACTGCTGATAACTCAGGCTGAAGATAACCATGACCCTGAGATTTTTCTGCTATATTATTCTTAGCCATATTCTTGAGTCTTTAATTTTACTGTATATCTACTGTGTGCCAGACACTGTACATGAAATGTTACCTTTTTTTTTCCTGGTATAGGAATTGAACCCTGGGGTACTCTACCACAGAGCTACATTCCCAGCCCTTTTATTTATTTATTTATTTATTTTTATTTATTTATTTTTTTTTTTTGAGACTGGGTCTCATTAAATTGCTGAGGCTGACCCTGAATTTATGATCCTCCTGCCTCAGCCTTCCAAATTTCTGGGATTACAGGCATGCATCACCAGGGCCCACACAGTATACAGTAAATAAAGCAGACATGGTCTTTGCCCTTGTGGAGCTTCGAGTCCACTTGCTCTCTAACATGGTCATTTAACAAACCAAAGGGAAAACAAAATGTCAATCTGATTAGCTCTCATAATAAATGTGATACAAAGATGACAAGAATACACTGAATTAGATAAGGAGGTTAACTAATTTCCAACAGACAAAGGAAACATTCAAAAGAGACCTACTCAAGAATTCCTTAAAAACAGCATGAAATTGCCTAGACAATCTACAATGAGCCAAGCAACTACAGAGGAACTTTGACTTACCATAGGATTATGTCCTGAGAAATGCGCTTAAGTGAAAATATCACAAGTTGAAAACACACATAATATACCTAACCTACCATTTATATCATTACTTAGCTTCAGTACCTTAAACATGCTCAGAACACTTAGATTAGCCTACAGTTTGGCAAACTGTAGAAGCTTATTTTATAACAAAGTGTGGAATATCTCATGAATACACACAGATGGGCATTTTTGTAGAAATGGTAGATTGTGAAAACAAAATACAATATCCAAAAAACTCTGGCAACACAGCAACTATAGAGTATAGCTTGTTTTGTTTCCCCTTGTGATCACATGGCTGACCAGGATATGCAGCTCCATGCTGATGCCCAGTATGGCAAAGAGTATCACACTACACACTGCTAGCCCAGGAAAAAATCCAAATTCCAAGTACAGTTTCTACTTAATGTATATCATTTTTGCCCCATTCTAAAATCGGAAACTGTCAAATCACCATAAATTGGAGATTATCTGTACATGACAAGTTAGAAAATAAAGACACTAGCTGGAGATATAGCTCCGTGGAAGATAAGTCCCTGGATTCAATTTCCAGTACTGAAGAAAAATATATAGAGACAGATACTTACCGATGTAGGTATCTACACATAAAGACACTATTGAGAAAAACATTTTTTTGATCAGACTATACAATGGTAACATTTGTTTTCACTGAAAAGATAACATATTCAGGGGAGATTTGCAGCTTTTTTAGTGGGGAAAAAAAATCATAACAAAAACAAATACCAGAGTAGAAAAGAATTCAGAGGGATCAATCCCTCTGATTTCAGTTACTGAAAGCACTATGAACTGGTATTAAAAGTGAGATTTCGCCAAGCCTACTGGCACACGCCTATAATCCCAGTGGCTCCGGAGCCTGAGGCAGGAGGATTGCAACTTCAAAGAGCCGCAGCATCTTATGGAGGCCCTAAGCAACTTAGTGAGGCCATGTCTCAAAATAAAAAAGGGATAGGGATATGGCTCAGTGGTTAAGTTAAATCCCTGGTACCAAAAAAAAAAAAAAAAAAAAAAAAAAAAAAGCCTACAATTTCAGTAACTATCAGACACTTCAGAAATGAGATGTTGGTGCCAGGTCACAACTGCAGCCTCCAAGCACAGACACTGCTGCTGACTCACAGTCACACAGGCAAAGTGGTTTCCCAAAAGTAGGCTTTGAATGAGCCTATCTCGAAACTATTTTTCAATATATGCATTCTTGAAGGGCTACAATTCAAACGTAAGAAGAAAGACAACCACAGCAAAATCCAACTTACTCATTCAAGAAATATGACTAAATAAGGAAACAAATGTAGAAACAGAAACATTTACTATCCACTGAAGCTTGTGGCCCTTTAAAAATAAATTGTTACTTTTTATGAAAACACCTAGAGGCAGTAATACCAACACTCTGAAGTACAAAACAGCCAGGATTATATTCTATTTTGCTACTTTACTACTGAGCTACATCCCAGCCTCATGCTAGATTTTTTAAAAGGGAATTTTCAATTCACTAAGTGTTATTTGGCAGTTTTACAGCATTTTGTCAAATATATTTTCTATTCTGTATTATGGTGTGTTTATTCTCAAACAACTATTATATTAAAATCGAAATGAAGTTAAATATATATCACAGGATTGCTTTAAATATGCCAAAGCAAAAATTGAGTGAATGACACATTGATTAACCCAAGGCAGTTAACTTCTGTTTCTTAAATCTGTGAACCATTTAAGGCTTCCTGCCTCCTCCACCAGATAAAGATCATGTGATGCCTATAGATGCTAGTTCTGACACCATTCTCTCATATCCTTTCAAGAGTCTGAAAAGCTGTTCATCTGCAGCAATATGTTATCTTCTATGTCCCTGTTCATCCCTTTCAGGATCTAAGCTCCCATTCTTTCACACCCATTTTTCCTAAGAGCCAAACACTTCCCTTCACAGCTGTAGTCCCCTCTACTTCACACCTTTGCCTCCTGAGGAACTGGTCTCAAGTAACCTGTTCCTGGAGATCTACTTGTCTTAGGCACTGAACACAAAAGCACAAAGATTTTAAAGAGCCTGTTCCAGTTTATATTTCATAAAATAAGCTGATAAATCAAGACCCAAGGCTGAATTTCCAAAGTAATTTTTTCTATGAGTATGATGAATAAAATTCACCAAGTACCAGTTGGCTATGATTTTATTAAATTTCAAATACATAAGGTTTGGGTTTTGTTGTTGTTGTTGTTGTTGCTGTTGTTGTTGTTGTTGTTGTTTTGGTACCAGGGATTGAACCCAAGGGCGCTTAACCACTGAGCTACAGGATCTCACTAAGTTGCTTAGAGTCTTGTTAAGTTGCTGAGGCTGGCTTTGAACCTGCCATCCTCCTGCCTCAGCCTCCCAAACTGCTGAGATTACAGGCATGCACTACCACTTCTGGCAGTATTTTAATATATATGTCAACACATTTCAAAAAGTTATTATGAAGTCAACCACTTTCTTATCATAACTTTCATACTAACTTTTCCCACCTTACCCCTTAACACTTATCAAGACAAAGATGCTAATGAAGTCATACCCTCAATCTCATAACTCTAGTTAAGCAATATGATCATAAATTTCTGCAATATATCATAATGTATAAGTCAGACTATGGCAGTGAATACTCATAAAAAGAACCTCCTAAAATAATATGAAAAGATATGTAAAAACGCATTATTGATGAAAAAGAGGAAACACTTCAAAGCACATGAATTATTTCGTGGTAAACTAGCATGTGAATTTCAAATACAAACATCTTATTTTACTAATCGTGGGCAAGAGAAACATGCAACAGTATAAACCAGGACCATCCTCTCTTCAAACCAGAAAAAGCAGTATTGATTCTTCAAGCCATTCCAAGGACAACAAATTTGAAAGAAAACTTAGTAAACTGGGCCAAATTTGATCACTGACCAGTGCAAACAGGAGATGTATACTCAAAGGATAAGCTACTCTATCATTTGGAAGGAAAAAAAAAAAAGTACTGCAAATATCATTAGTCCTAACGTTCTCACACAAAACCACTTTTCCTGTAGATTATTACTTCACTCATTCTATGACAAATATTTCATTCTCAGAATAATGTCCAACATTTAAACAATGTAAAAGAAAGCCAAGGAATTAGTGTGACCCAGATACAGGACTTTTCAGCCATTAGAGACGTTAGACAGTTTTAATACAAATACAACAAGAATTACAGAGAAAGGAACCACAGGCTTCTACCAGCCTTGTCAAAGAATAACATGGCAATAATTAATGTTGCCATTTTTTTAAGTAGCAACAATATTTTTAATGACTATCACTTTAGAATATGAATATGTAATTAGATTTTGCTGTGCAGGCACAAGATTCTTCTGAGACTAAGAATTTCCTCCAGTGAAGTTTTTTTGGCTTTTTTGGTTCATTTTGCTTTGTTTTTCTGGAGCCAGGGTCATTCAACAATTCTGCAGAAAACAAGGAGAAAGTATACTGGCAGCTTTTCTAATTCTCAAACAATTCCTTGTTCAGATACACAGCCACAGAAGTTCAAAGGTCACTGGCATCTTTGTACTCAGTTCCACAGTAGTTACAAACAGACTTTTGTCCCCACTCCTTCAATGAAATGAGCTGCAATAACTAGGCTGATTGAACCTTTACATTTGAGGCCTGCATGAGCATTACTCAACTTAAGGGCCACAGTATTTCATGTACAGTTTATCCATAAATTATTAAACCTCTTTTGTGGAAAAAATAATTTGTTTACCTGGGCATAAAGGAATGATAATTCTAGTCAAACACAAACAATATCACTGACAAAAATGGCCTTAAGATTTCTTATCATAAATATTATACTTCTTATATAACATTATTTGAAAGCTTTTGTGGATTTTTTTAAAAATATTTTTCAGTTGTAGATGAACTACAACAAGGCAAGTGCTTTACCACTGAGCTACAGCCCCAGCCCCACTTTTATGGATTTTGTTTCTCAGAGTTTTCTCATCTTTGTTATCTTTCTCTATTTAAGTCATACATGATTAAAAAAAAAGTAAAGAAATTTATTGTAAGCTTTTATACATAGTTATAAATCTAAAAGTTATTTCTTAAAGTGTAATAATGAATATAGCTAAATAAAGAATCAAAGTTTTGACATTTTAAGAGCCTAAAAAGATCACTTCTCATTTTATAACTAATAAACATCTTAGTGGGGCTGTGTTTGTAGCTCAGTAGTAGAGTGCTTGGCTAGCATGCATGAGGACCTAGGTTCAATCCTCAGCACCACATAAAAATAAATATATTATGTCCACCTAAAACTAAAAAATAAATATTTTTTTAAAATCTTACTTAGTATAACAGAATACAAACAATAGTGTCTTTATTTATACACTTAAATTTAACTCTTTAAGCATACATTCAATTTATCAAACTGTACAAAGCACACCCATTTTTCAAATAAATTCCTATTTTCACATAACAAACTCAAAAATATATTTTAGCCCAACATAATAGTTATTATAGCTGAATAATTAACCAAAAAAGAATTATTCCCAAAAAACTAGCTAGTAACTAATCTCCAAAACCAAGGTCCATGAACATCTGAAATAAGTGTTTTAGCAGCAAAACTACACACTCCTACATAAATACAAAGTGACTGGATCATGACCATGAAAGGATGAAAAGGGTTTTCCCAGTACAAAGTTTTAAGTTTCCTTCACACAGAACTTTCCACAACAATTTCTAATCAAAAAAAAAAAAAAAAAAAAAAACACCTGTAGATGTTTAAAAATACTACTTAAAACATACATTACCAGTAGTGAGAGAAACACCGTACTCCCCAAAGAAAATGAGTCCAATTTCTTATTTTGTTTTAATTTAATGATCTTGAAGAGAAATATAGCTGAAAGCAGCAAAAACTGACACAAAGGTCAAATGGCAAAGACCCAAAAATACAGAAATGTGGTGAATGAAATTAAGTATACAGTGGCTCTGCACTGAGTTATATAAAAATAAAAGTTCTGGGGAGTCTGGGGTTGTGGTTCAATCGGAGAACACTGCCTACCACGTGTGAAGCACTGGATGCAATTCTCAGCACTGCATAAAAATAAATGAATAAAATAAAGGTCTATCAATATCTAAAATATACATGTATTAAATATATAAAAATAAAATATCTAAAGTAGAAAAGGAAAAAAGTTATTTCAGATTTTACTGCATAAAATTCAGTTACTCAGAAGTACTTCCAAACCATTGTTGCCTGTTCAGGATCATAAGCTGTCCTGCATCTACTAAAATCCATAACCCTAGAAACTAAGAATAACATAATTTTTCCCTGTTATAAAGCTAGCTAAAAGTAATCTGAAAGATCTGCTAAGACTTTGCTCCTGTTCAGACTCCCTTCATATCTTTGAAGAGGTTGGCCTATAGCACAACAACTCCAGTTATATGAAATCAGTTCTTCACATGCAAAAGCCTGGCTCCCATTTTGATTACACAGAAATTCTAAAAGAAGGGCTGGGGTTGTGGCTCAGTGGTAGAGTGCTCACCTATTACTTATGAGGCACTGGGTTGGATCCTCAGCAACACATAAAAATAAATAAACAAAATAAAGGTATCATGTCAAAGAAAGAAAGAAGGACTAAAAGAAAACCAGGACCTTTGATTGATTACATTTAACTGATCAAACTGTACAAAGCACCCATTTTTCAAATAAATTCCTATTTTCACATAACAAACTCAAAAATATATTTTTTCTGTTTCCAACTCTCTCCTATGTTCAGCAATTGGATAGTGAGGAATTTATCAGATAGTTTTCAGGAAATATTATTAAGCAAATAAATGTATGAAAATGCTTCCTACCAGGATCAAAGTTGAAATATCAATTTGTTCTGTTAAAGTAATCTTGATTTAAACATCTCTTTAAGTGGTCCAAAGAATAGTAATGATGCAATTGTTAAAAAGGCAACTTCAGGCAAGGATGTAGGGGAAAAGGCACACTCATACACTGTTGGTGGGACTGCAAATTTGTGCAACCAATCTGGAAAGTAGTATGGAGATTCCTTATAAAACTTGGAATGGAACCACCATTTGACCCAGCTACCCCACTCCTCCTGGGTCTATACCAAAAGGACTTAAAAATAGCACACTACAGTGATGCAGACATATCAATGTTTATAGTAGCTCAATTCACAATAGTCAAACTATGGAACCAACCTAGATGTCCTTCAACAGATGAATGGATAAACCAAACTAAAAACTAAAACATTTTTCAAAACTTGTATTATATATCCTGAGTAAGAGTATTTCTTATTGTTGCTAAATATAAAACATCACCACATCACTAAGATACACCAATTTTTAAACATCTTGGGCTCAACAAAATTATTAATGCCATTGCAAAGCAACAAGACAATGATCAAAGCTTTAAAAAAAATCGCACATTTCATTATAAATACAGTAAGCTCATAAAGACTTTGTATGGGGGGTTGTACAACGTGTTTCTTAAAGACCTTACTTTATCTATGAATGCTAAAACCCAAAATTACTATTTTCCACTACAAGTTAACAAATGCTGCTATCATACTTACAACAAATCTCCAAGAATAAAATTCTTACTCTAAAACAAATGACAAAAACTGTGATCTCTTTATCAATCTAAGTATCTTAAAATATAAGACATGAATTGGCCTTATGTTTTAACCATTCAGGACACACACAAAAAATGAAATGTCTTTGGACATTGCATCTTTACAACCTTAGGAGAGAGGGGGGATAAAGTGTCCATCTAAGCTAGTTGTTCAGTTTTTCAATTAGCCCATGTTTCATCACTAAAAAAGTCAAGATCTTCACATCTGTTCTTTAACACTTCAGTTAACTCTGCACAGAGAAAAAATGGTTCTTCATAATCACAGGATGAACCTCAAATATACTTACACAAGATAGCATTTGTTTCACTGATCACCATGGCAGAGATTGAGGCCTACTGCAAACATTTGATTTGAAGGCATTCCCATGCATTATTAAGTATTTTTTAAAACTATAACAGGCACAAACTCTAAAATCATATATGCTGTTTTTAACACAATGAACAATGACATGAACCTGCATTATCTTCAAATTTTGCAAAAAGAAGTAAATAAAGGGATGGGTGTGTATGTTAGTTCACTAGTAGAGCACTTGACTGTCATGTGCAAAGCCTTGGGTTTAATCCCAAGCACCACACACACACACACACACACACACACACACACGCAAGTACAAAATGTACATTGATTTTTAAGATGCACAAATTCCAACAATATATTACTAATAATCAGTAGAAATGCTGAAGGTCCATCTAACACTTTAGGTAAAAGGGTGTTTTATTGATCAAAGAGTTTAAAATCACTGGCTTATTGCACAGGGTTGACAACCTATCAGAATTGGGATACCAAGATACTGATATTTTCTCCTGGGAAGACTACAACACAAAAAAGACCTGAAGACCCCTAAAAACCATCCTCATTTTACTGTTCCAAATATAAATTACTTCAGAGTGAACTAATTCTTTTTTAAAAAAAAAATCTGAATATTGTCTGTCACATCTCAGTGTTAATCACCTCATCTAAAAATTAGTATGAGTACTCATACATACAGTCAAATGATTTTACTACCCTGAAGTACTGAGAATGGAACCCAGAGACTCACTCTACCACTGAGTTATATCACCAGTCACACCCCCCTTTTATTATTTTAAGACAGGGTCCTCACTAAATTGCCCAGGCTGGACTCCAACTTGTGATCCTCGTGCCTAAGCTTCCTAAGTAGTTAGGATTATAAGCATGTACCATCACTCCCAACTGTCAAACGATTTTTTTCAAAAAAAATTTTTTAGTTGTAGATGGACATAATACCTTTATTTTATTTTTATGTGGTTCTAAGGATAAAATCCAGTGCCTCACACGTGCTAGGCAAGCTCTCTACCACTGAACTACAATCCCAGCCCCTCAAATGATTTTTGACAGGGTGCTAAGACCATTCAATTGGGAAAAAAAGATTACAGAAATGTTACTTGAAACACTGGTCATTCACATAAAAAATAAATTGGACCCTTATACTAGGTATAAAAATTAACTCAAATTGATTCTACAATCTAAATATAAGAACTAAAACTATAAAACTCTTAAAGGAAAACAGGGAACTTCATGACACTGGATCTGATAATGATTTCTTGCATATGACATCAAAAACACAGGACACTATCAATAGAGAAAAAAACAAACCACTGAATGGGACAAAATGAAATCAGAGATTGATATAACTAGAACATATGACAAATTCTACAACTCAACAATCCCCCACAAAAAAATTATTTAAAAATGGGTAAAGGCCTTTCTGCAAAGATAAAATGCGAACAAACCCAACAAAATGAAAAAATGTTCAGTATCACTATCATTAGAGAAATGCAAATCAAAACCACAATGAGGCATCCTTTCACAACCATCAGGTGGCTACTAGCAAAAACAGAAAAAGAACAATTATTGTTGCAAGATGAAAACACTCTAGATATCTGTTGCTCAACAATGTAAATACTTAACACTACTGAATTTAACACAAAAAAACAATTGACAGAAAAATTTGTTATGTATATTTTATCACCAAAAAAAAATGTAAGTAACTATATCATGGGGAATTTAAACCAGATAATACATGTAAGGGGCTTGAAATAGTTACTAGCACATCAAAAATAACTGCTAGCATTAATAATAACTTGGTAATTCTGATAAGGCAGCTATTTCCCATTTAATGACACTAAATCCAAATAAGCTGAACTTGTACAGTATGAAACTGGAAACTTCTGACAGTTCTTGGACACTCAAAATGACACAATGAAAATTAAATTTAAGGAGGTGGTTATGGTAATCTGGACCACAGGGATACAAAATCAAGCTTGGGGTAACTCCAGCAACTCAGGAGGCTGAGGCAGGAAGAGCACAAGTTCAAGGCCAGTCTCAGCAACTTAGCAAGAACCTAAGCAACTTTTTTTTTTTTTGAGACCCTGTCCAGCAGTTCAGCACCCCTAAGGTTCAACATCCCTGGTACCAAAAAAGAAACTCATACTAGAATGCTGAACAATCATTCATTTACACCCATGTTTTAACTAATAAATAAATTCTCACACAAGTTAAAACTGGTTATTGAGTCAATACACAAAGGCCAGCTTAGCTGTATGTTTCAAAACACCTTTTTCCTATCAAATGTTATAACAAAAATAAGAACTAAAACATAAGAAGTCTAACCATCACCACTCAGAAAGCCTTTTAGCATTAAATCCCTGATCCTCAGGAAGCAATAAAGAGTTGGAAGGAATAAATATCATGCTTTATAATCATTTATTACCTGTTCCCAAGTAGGGATGAAGGAAGGAGGACAAATTAAGAATATGAACTAGATGCACAAAAAAAGTTCAGAATCTTCCATGCATTCCAATATCTATCACCATGATAAAGAATAAAAATACAAGTGGCGTATACACAAAGCAAAACGTTGACTTCTCAAAACTCTTAACAGGGTTTCTCAACTTTGGCACTACTAACATCTCTGACCAGATATTTCTTTGTTAGTGAGGGAAATTGTCCTGTGCATGAGTAATATTCAAGAATTCATTACTATAAATGATAAGAACATAATTCTGGAAAACACTCTTTTGCGACATCAAGTTAAATGTTTAGAAATCACTTTTTCATTATAAAGTAGTATGAGGAAAATACGGGTACTTCAAGGCTAAACAGATCCAGATACAAATTCTGCAACAACCCACAACCCAGATGGGAAAACCTGAGCAAGTAACTACATTTCTCCAGGCTTAGTTCCCTTCCTACAAAAGAATGCTCCCAGTGTTGATATAAGGTTCAACTAAAAGGTCATTTGTAAAGATTAGTACAAAATGGGCACTAAATTAAAAGAAAGGGAATTTACATTTACATTGCCAGAATTTTATCACAACTGTTTTATGAAAGAAATACATTTTCCTTGTTTTCCTACCTTAGAAATAACTTAACCTTCTAAAAATGACTTTGGAATAATCATTTCAGACAAATATCACTGTAATAACTAAATATAATATTAATCCAAGGAAGAGAGCTATGAAAATGGGTAATATACGAAATCAAGTTTCAAGATGCTGGGCTGGGGATGTGGCTCAAGCAGTAGCGCGCTCGCCTGGTGTGCATGTGGCCCGGGTTCGATCCTCAACACCACATACAAACAAAGATGTTGTGTCCTCCGAAAACTAAAAATTAAATATTAAAAATTCTCTCTCTCTCTCTCCCTCTCTCACTCTCTCTTTAAAAAAAAAGTTTCAAGATGCTGGATCAACTGGTTGCGTATCATAAAAATAATACTGTTTGGGCTGGGGTTTTGGCTCAGTGGTACAGTGCTCACCTAGCATGTATGAAGCACCGGGTTTAATCCTCAGCACCATATAAAAAATATAAATAAATAAAATAAAGGTACAACTAAAAAAATTCTTTAAAAAAATAATATTGTTTAATAAAGATTAAATGTAAAGCTGGATACTTAGATCAAAAACTAACAATAAAGGGAGACCACATAATGGAAGTTATGACAGAAAAGTTCTAAAATATGTAACTGCCTCCAAGTCCCCAAATGAACCAGAGGTTATAAGTGGTCCAAAATAAATAAATAAGTAAAGGCACAAGGAACATAATTTGGGTTAATAAAGAGAATATACCAAAATAAGAGCCAAAAGAATGGAGTTCTAGTTTGAGTTGCCCTACTTGAGAATATGTTGTTAGAAAAAAATCATTTAACCTGGATTTATTTCCTTATTAATAAGAGCACGAAACCTACTTTGACACCTCCAATGTTGTCAACTGGGCCAAATAAGTATCATAAAAAAATACTTTTAAAGTTGTACATAAAATAGTTGGTACAATGAGACCTGCAGGGTCACCACATATCAATTTAGAGGAGGATTTCCCAATCTTTTTTTTCCTTATGATATATACCAAAACTGACAGTACTAGTACAGGCACCTTGGGGTAAATAGGTCATGCTGCTGGAGCCCAAACCTAATCAACCTAGAAGTTCTTGACACTCTGTCCCTGACAGTCCTCTCTGATGATTTAAAAGAATGAGTATTTCTGGCCCATCTGCATCATCAGTTAGGAAGCTCTAGCTAAAATGCCAGCTATAATTTGAAACACTCTAAGAGGCAACTTAACATTTTTCCCCAAAAAAGACTCTGGCAAACAAGGTCAAATTCAGTTTGACTAAGAAAGAATAATGTTTTGTTGGACCTAAGCAACAGGGCCCTGTCCTAGACCTCAAGCTTTGGAGAAGCATACATTGGTCTTCCACGTCCATACCTTGATCATGCCGCCAGCTGTTCTCGGGACCTGACAATGTGCTCATATACAGCCTACAGGCCCTCATCTTGAGCAGGAACCCAGAATTTCTTACTTGCTTCCAGGTCTGCTTTTCTCTGGGTTGATTTTTCCAAGGGTAGACATCCCCACCACTAATATATATCACCCTAGACTAATGGTTGGTCAAAGATCTGCTGTCTTAATGATATGTGGGGGTATGACAAAAATATATGCAAGTCCCATAAAGTTCCTCATATATAAGGAGCCTGGAGAATAGATGAGGATATTGGGGCCCTCCTTGCACTTTACCCTGTTCTCAAGCAGAACAGAGGAATCTGAATCCTCTTACTCTGACCTATGTCACTATGAAGCTTTGTTTGTTAAGGCAGGCAACAGGACATCTTTCTCAGCTTGATTTACAACTTATAAATTTTCAGACACATAGCATACAGATTTCCATTTGTATTCTTGCCCCAGTCCCAAAAGTGTTAGGGACAGACCTTAAAAAGGATCTAAAAACCCTGTCACATGAGAAATAACTGAAGAAAATTAGTACATTTAGCCTGGAAAGAGAAAAGGCTAGTGAAAAGATAAGAGAACCAGCCATCTTTCAAATGACATTTATAGAGCTATCTTGCAAAAAATAAAGCAAATCTGTCTGGTGTTGGAAATGCAAGGAGGGATATTCCAATTTAACAAAATGAGTAATTTTATTTTAACAGTAAGAATCCTTTTCTGAAAAACTGGTCTGTCTGGTAAATAAGTTAGTTTTCAGAAACTTAATATACCAAAAAAAAAAAATCTCTAGGTCCTCTGAAAAATCTTTATTAAACCATAATGTTTTATTTACTCTTCACTATGGCAAGAAATCATGATGTTAATAAAAAACAAAATACTTATATCTTACATTGTTAAAGAGAGAGAGAGAGAGAGAGAGAGAGAGAGAGAGAGAGAGAGAGAGAGGGGGAGGGAGAGAGAAGAGAGAAAAAGAAAAAAAGTAAGGGTAGGTGGTCACTTCCCAAAGTCTGAAGAAAGGTTAGGCCACAGATTCTCTAGAGGCCTGTGTAATGTGGCATTCACTAATCTCCAAGAGACAAGTGGTATGAGACAGTTAAACCCTGAAGTAACTTTTCATCCTTAAAAAGCTCCCATCAGGGGCTGGGGTTGTGGCTCAGGGGCAAACTGCTTGCCTCACATGTGCGAGGCCCTGTGTTGTATTCTCAGCACCACATAAAAATAAATAAATAAAATGAAGGTGTTGTATCTAACTACAACTAAAAAATAAATTTAAAAAGAAGCTCGCATCAGCTGATTCTTTTTTTTTTTTAATATTTTGTTTTAGTTGTAGTTGGACACAATACCTTTATTTATTTATTTTTATGTGGTGCTGAGAATCGAACCCAGTGCCCCACACGTGCTAGTTGAGCGCTCTACCACTGAGGCTCAACTCCAGCCCCATTAGCTGATTCTTTTGCTATCTGCCTCCTCACAAAAACATGAAGGTGAATTCCTCCATTCTACAAAAGAAATTACTTTAATATTTCAGTCTTTAGACTGAAGCAACACTGTCTCATAAGGTGGAAACTTTTTTTCCCACCTTCCAAAAAATTATAACCTTCTCTATCACTTCTAGTCAGGTCCTCTGACTTTCCACAATTGCTAAAAACCCTGTTCTATTCCTACAAGAGACTCAGGCACCTTTCTATCATCAATAGGTATTTATTAAGGAGGAATGTTAGAAATATAGCAGGTACCCTGACAGGTGCTTGCCCCTTCAGAAGTTTATAGAGAGGGTCATTGTACATTAACCACATATACAAATAAATAATAAGCTAACAAGAAGATAAAACAAGGGGCTGGTGGTGTGGCTCAGTGGTAGAGCATTCGCCTAGCACATGAGAGGCCCTGGGTTCAATCCTCAGCACCATATTAAAAAAAGCAAATAAAATAAAGGTATTGTGTCCAACTACAACTAAAACTAAAAAATAAATATTAAAAAAGAAGAAGATAAAACAAGATATGGAAGAGAGAGGTGGGGGTGCTATATACAGGTAATCAATCACAAAGTCCTTAGGAGCTAGAGATGTAGCTTAGTGGTATAGGGTTCACTCAGCACCAAAACGGGGAGAAGGGAAAGCAACCACACACAGACCTAAAAGGGGGCTGGGGATGTGACTCAATTGCCTGACAAGCATGAGGCCCTGGGTTCGATTTCCAGCACCAAAATAAATAAGTACATTCTAAGCAAAAAGAATAGCAAGTACATATCCCTTACAAAGTATGTGTTTATCTTATTCAAGGGAAAGAAAGAACGTCACCCAATACACAACTATAAGAATGACTGAAATAAGGACACAAACGCTACCAAAGGCTGACAAGAATGTAGAACAATGGGAATTCTCATTCACTGCTGATAACAATGGCCACTTGGGAAGATAATTTTGCAGTATTTGGCAAAACTGAATATACCCTTACTATATGATCCAACAATTGTGCTCCTTGGTATTTACTCAGAAAACTTGAAAACTTATGTCCACATAAAACCTGCATATGGATACTTATCATAGTTCTATTTACATTGCCAAAGCATGGAGGCAACCCAGTTGATCTTCCACAGGTAAACAGTTAAATTATGGTGCAACCAGACAATGGGATATCATCTGGTGCTAAAAAGAAATGGACCATCAAGCAACAAAAAGGTATGGAGGAATCGTAAATGCATTCTACTAAGTGAAAGAAGCCAATGTGAAAAACTACATAGTATATGATTCCAACTATATGACAGTCGAGAAAAGACAAAACTATAGAAACAATAAAAAGATCTGTGGTTACCAGAGTACAGAAGGGATGGAGGGAAGAACATGCAGAGCACAGAGGGCTTTTTACCCAGCAAAACTCTACTTCATGATACTTTAGTGGTAGACATACATCATTTTACATTTGCCCAAATCCACAGAATATACAGCACCAAGAGTGACCCCTACTATAAACTACTGACTGGGAGTGTCAATTTAAGCTCATCAACTGTGACAAATGTACCACTCTAGTGAGAAATATAGATAACGGATAAAGCTGTGTAGGTATGAGGACAGGACTATATGGGAAATCTCTGCACCATCTACTCCGTTTTGCTGTGAGCCTAAAATTTAAGTCTACAAGGGCTACGAGTATTGTTTAATAGTAAAGTGTTTGCCTGGCATGCACAAGGCCCTGGATTCACTGCAAAAAAATATATGTATATTAAAAAAAAAATTTAAGTCTACAGAAAAAAAGAAAAGGAAATCGGTTTGACTGCAGAAGAAGGACAGAGAAAGATGAGGTTGGAAAAGGAGGCCAGAAACCAGATCATATACTTTTGACGTTCTGGACAACATAAATTTTTACTGTTGGAGGTTGTTTTGAACATTGTAGAATGCTCAACACCCTCCCTGGCCTCTGTCTGAGAAATGCCAGTAGAAACTCCCCCTCTTCCAACTTGTCACCACCAAAAATGTCTCCTGGCAGTTACAAAAGACCCCTAAAGACAAAACCTCCACTGGAAGATTATCACTAATAATTATATAATAAACCTCACACATGACCAAGATGATGGTTTTGTTTCCATGAAAAATTTCTTAAGTTTTAGTATAGTGTGTAGTGAAAAGCTAGTAAATAAGACAATGTTAAAATCTGATTAACATTATTTTGGCTCCTATGTTGGGAAAATGAGGGGAAGGATGACATCAAGAGTAAAGGAAAGGGGGCTAGGATTGTGGCTCAGCAGTAAAGCACTGGCCTAGCGCATCCGGGGCCTGGGTTCAATCCTCAGCACTACATAAAATAAATAAATAATAAAGGTGTTGTGTCCAACTATAACTAAAAAATACATATTTTTAAAAAATTAAAAGAGTAGAGAAAAGGAAAAGTGTTGGTAGATATTGAGAAAAGAAATTAGCTTAGGTTTTAATATGGGTGGGGAGAAGAGATGGGATCAGGTTCAGTTTATATTCTAAATAAAGATGGAGCTGACTAGACCTAACATGAGATGACTAAGAAAAAAAAAAATCAAGGATGACTCCAGGGGTTTTGGCCTCCACAAGTGGGCAGATGATGGTGCCACTCACTGAGATTATGAAGGCATGAGGGAGGCTAAGGACAGTGTAAATCAAAGGAAGAACTTATAGTCCTGCTTTCTTCATGCCAAGAGGTGGTGTGAAATAGAATGAGTCCAGCACTCAAAGGGAAAAAAAGCAGTACTAGAGACAAGAATCTGAACTTCTTCTACATATAACTGATCTCTGCAATCAGAAAAATGGGTGAATTACTTTAGAGATCAGGGATATGTTTCAAGTGAAGATAAGGAGAGGGGTAGAGATAAGAGGGTTAGAGATAAACTCACAAAAAAGAATATAGAAATAAAAATGCATAGCTAAGGGGTCAGAAGTAGTAATCAGTATGAAATGCTGGTGAGAGATCAATAAGATATAGACACTGAAATAAATGGCCATTAGCTCAGGCAAGATATGGGCCATTATACATTTTGATTAAAACCAATTTCAGAAAGTAACTCAGTAATAGAGCACTTGCCTAGCATGCACAAGGCCCTGGGTTCCCCAACACCACAAAAACATTTTTTAAAAATGAAAACAATTTCAACAGAGTAACAGAACAAGACTTCAAATAGATCTGGCCAAAGAAAGAATCAGTGGTAAGGAAGGAGAGTCAGCAAATAGAAACAACTACTGAAAATTTCTGCTGGGAAAAAAAAAAAAAAAGGCCACAGCAGCTGTAGGGAGGGGTCTGAGAAAGGAAGACAGCAAGTTCAAAGCCAGCCTCAGCAACTTTGTGGTCCTTAGCAACTTAGCAAGACCCTGTCTCAAAATACAAAATAAAAAGGGCTGGGAATATGGCTCAGTGGTTTAACACCACTGTGTTCAATCCCTGGTACAATAAAAATAGCAAATTTTTTAAAGTTTAAAAAAAATTAATTGGGTCATAGTAGAAAGGCTCATAATGTGAAGGATAGGATGATTTAAGACAAGTGATTTATTCAATTAAAGTATAAATATCTGAAAAGACAGAATTTTATTCCTCTCTCAATCACCAACAGAAAATGAGCAAGAGATTATGCAGGAAGCTATTGCATTCATCCATCTCCCTCTAGAGTCCTGCTCTAACCTTGAAGGTAGAGTAATCGGACCCAGTACCATGTTAACATCCTATATTCTCATCACAAAACAGGGAAGGAAGAGGTAGAAGGAAATTAGCTTTCTTTCTAAGGCCATGACCCAGAAACCTTACATAGCACTTCCATTCACATCCATTTAGCCAAAATTGAGTCACATAGCCACATGCATCTTGAACAGAGAGGTTAGGAAATGTAGTCTCTAACTAAACAATGTAGTTTTTATTTATTCCTTCAAATAAAACCTGAGGAAATCTTGGGGCAATAGCATCCAATGGACAATTAGTTATCACACTACCTAAAACATAAGCTATGTGTGCCTACTATAAGAGATGATCCAATAAACATGGAATAATAATTTAGGAAATAAATAATTGTAGGGTTTAAAGCCTTAAAACAGAAAGATGAGATTCAAGGCACAAATTTATTGCCTCAGGGTCACTTTGGTCTCCTGTCACTTCTCACATGCTTGGCTTTTCAAAAGAAAGGATGCCCCTGAACACATTTGTACTGAATTGAAGTAAGTAGCTTTTTCCTTTCATCTAGTAAACTAAGCAGTTACGCAAAATGAGTATAAAAATCTAGACTTGAGAGTGCACTATCAACAGGTTGATCAGAGCTGTTGTTTCTCTGAGAATGATCAAATTTTAGAGGCAGTCTACAAACTCATCTTACGTATGTTCAAACTCACAAGACCACAAAGCATCTTCTCCAATAGTACATCCCAAATCCTCAAACTGCTGATTAATTTAACTGTCTCCCTATCTACTATTTTGTAATAGTCTATTTCCTAATATAGTTTTATTATCCTAATCAAATGAACACCTCCCAAGGGCAGAGACTCAATGGCACCTTCTCTCATCTCTATTTTCCACCACATTTAGCATGGTACAAGATACACAGATGTTCTATTGCTACTGATAATAGAGATGTGGAGCTAGATGCAGTGGCACACCACTGTAATCCCAGAAATTTGAAAAGCTGAAGCAGAAGGATCACAAGTTCAAGACCAGACTTGGCAACTCAGTGAGGCCCTGTCTCAAAATAAAAAAATAAAAAAGGGCTAGGGATGTAACTCAGTGGTAAAGCTTCTCTGGTTTCAAACCCCAGTACTTAAAAAGAGAAGACAGAGGACTGGGGTTTTAACTCAGTAGTAGAGCACTTGTCAAGCATGTGTGGGGCACTGAGTTCAATCCTCAGCACCTCATAAAAATAAATAAATAAAATAAAGGTATTGTGTCCACTTACAATTAAAAAATATTTTAAAAAAGAGAAGAAAAATTTGGTTTCCCTCATCCTAATTGGGCTCAGGATTGCTGCGGAATGTGAATGACCACTGGATAAAAAGCAATGAGCAAGTCCCGTCGGGTTCTCCTTGGGTAAGAACAGAAAATGGGGCAAATGCAAGATGATGTCCCTACTTTAAAAAAAAAATTAGCCAGGCACAGTAGCACACACCTGTAATCCCATCAGTTCAGGAGGCTAAGGTAGGAAGATCACAAATTCAAAATACAAAATTAAAGAACAGCTAGGGATGTGGCTCAGTAGGAGAGCACCCCTGGGTTTAATCCTCAGTATCACCAAAAAATAAAATAAAATAATCACAGAATTTTTTAGTAAAAAGGCTGAGGTATACATCAATAACAGAGCACTTGTTTAGCAAGCCTGAGATCCTGAGTTCGATCCCCAACATCACAGACAAAATGATAATAATGGCATTGAAACATAAAGGGACCTTAGAGACCTCCAATCTGTCCCTTCATTTTATGTATGAGGAAAATGAATTACTTAAGTCATGGACTGTTTATAGCACAGCCAAGACAAATACCCAGGTCCTCCAGCACCAGGTTCAAAACTCCTTTTCCTATTAAAAATTGCTTTTTTTTTTTTGTCTGCCTTTAAGATTCTAGGTAATTACTGAACTTGACGTGGTATGTTCTTCAAAATCACTGAAAATGCTACTCATCTTAAGAGACCTTTTGACTACTTATTTTTCCAACGAAAAGAGGAACACAAGGGAATAAAACAACAATGCAGTCAAATGGCCTGCCCACAACTATGAGGCTAAACTCCAGATAACAAAACCTTTAATGTTTTAGGACAAATGGAGGAAAATCTGAGTATGGTGCCTATAGGGACAATTTAAACACACATAACATTTCCAAAGGGCTGAGTCACATATGCATTTCCTTTCAATGTTTCCATCCATGCAAACTCCAATGTTAATGACATGATAATTCAAAGTATAAAATATTCTAAAAGACAGAAAGCCATAAGGAAAGTAATTGGATGCCCTTAAAAATCAAAATCTTACATCCACTCTGAATATTCTAATACATATCCTTCTCATGAGAAATTAAGCCAAACATCCCATTTCTCACTTCCTTTTACCTGTTCCTCTAAAACAATCTCTCTTAAATACCAGGGAAAGTCCCCTTGTCTAAGTATACTGAAAATTTGTAATTATCTATTTTACACAATCTACATTATACTACCGTAGGGAATATCCCTGTTCAACTTTCATCTGCCAGATAGGAAACCTCTGGTTTTGTTTGTTTTTTAACCTCAAAAGAAAATACAATCTCATCTTGACATGTGTTTTCTTTAGATCTCTCCTTTTTAAAGAGGTTAAATTAGAGCCCTGTATTATTCTAGTGCAGGGCTCTACGGCTACATGGAAGAACCCCTCTGTCTCTAATGCACTATTCCACCAAAGACAGTGTGGGAATTTAATACCCCCTACTACCTCACCAGGATCATCCCACTGCATTTAAGCATCATCTAAGGCCACAAAAACCACATGATTTGTAGGCCTACAAGAGTCACAATGACTCCAATTCTGTTTTGTTTAACTCAGTCAGAACAATGGCCTTTTTTTATTTGCTCACTCTTCCTTTGGGATTAAATAAATCAGCATCTGAGGTCTAGCAGCACACCAAATTTCTCAACTGTAAAGTAATTTAAGCCAAATACTTAAGAAAAAAAAAAGGGAGGGGGGCTTAATATCAAAATCTGTAAATAGTAAACTAGGTCGACCACTGGGGGAACAATAACTTTTATTATTTCTTCTATAAAGAGGATGTTCCAGAGGTTAATGTAAATCATAAGGAAGACTGAAGAGTGTATTACACACACCAGGAAGGTTATCTAGACTTAGTTTAATTAAAAGAGGGTTTTCCCACATAACTTTCTCAAAAAAAAAGATAAAGCCAGGGGCTAGGGTTGTGGCTCAGTGGTAGAGCACTTGCCCAGCACTTGTGAGACACTAGGTTCAATCCTCAGCATCACATAAAAATAAAGGTATTGTGTCCATCTACAACTAAAAAAAAAGTTTTAAATATTAAGGAAAAAAAGCCAGTATTAGAATAAAAGTAGTTTTTAAACTTACCCTGCAAACTTAAGAACATTACCAGGAAATTACCAAGAACCAGGATCTATGAATAACAGAATTACTTTTTCCCCTCATTCTTAATTATCTGAAATATATAGGTATTTAAAAATATATAGTACAACATATAGGAAATTTCTCAAGTTATTCCAATTATTAGCTATTAATTAAATAATGGTTTCAGTAAAGGAGAAAATTTCAGAACAAGTAGCACACTACTCAGCTAAGGACAAAGGTAGAATATACAATACTTCAGGCATGCTGTTAGGCTAGAATTTACAATCATCATGTATCACTTACTGTGTACTTACTAAATTGCCTGATATTTTGTTAAGCCTTGACCCGTTCATTTCAACCTCACTAAGACCTTCTAAGGTACTGCTATTCCTTGATGACAATGAAGGTACCTGAAGCACCAAGATGAGAGTTTGTCCAGGACCAAAGTTTATAAATATCACTGCTAGCATTTGAATCCAATTCTCTCTTGTTCCAAAGTAAAAATCATACCTTTCCACAACTCTTAACTTTATACTGCTATGACAGGAAATATTATGTGTACTAATTAAGCAAAACATCTGAAGTCCTAAATCAGAGTTGACAATTTTTTTCTGTCAAGGGCCAGATAATGAATATTTTAGGCTTTCCAGTCCATGCAGTCTCTCAAGAGTGCTTGAGTCTGCTGTTGTACACCAAACTAGCCATAGACAACAAAAACAAGTAAGGGTGAATCTGTCCCCATAAAACTTTCTTTAAGGACACTGAAACTGGAGTTTCACATAATTTGCACATCAAGAAATATTACTCTTTTGAGATTTTTCAACCAATCCCACTAAATAATGCAGACAAATACAAAATAGTTTTTACCATTCACACATTCTAACTTGTAACTTCCTTGGGTATTATGAACTGGAACTTTTAAGAATCTCAAAAAAATCTCAATAAATTTGTCCTGTCCTGAAGTAACTGAAAATTCCAAAGAGTCTAAAACTGTAGGTATAAGAATTTTCTCAATAATGAGATAAAAATCACAAATTTTGGAACTGGAAGAAATTTAATGCATTCTTGCCCCTTATCTACATTTTTAAAATTGCTGTTAAAACATTTAAGACAGTTTGTCAAGGACCAAGGATGTAGCTCAGTGATTCTGTGTTTGCCTAGCAGGCATGAGACCCTGGATTCAATGCCCTGCACTGCAAAAATAAATAAATAAAACAGTTTACCAGGTCAATTTGCCAAGTGAAATAAGACTGTATTCAATACTAAGTTTATATGTAATAACAGTAATATCTTAAACAGATGAAAACAGATATACAAAGCATTTCCACATTCTTACTATTGTCTGATCCTTCACAACACTATGAGGAAGACAATGCAAGCTTTCTGATCGCTATTTTACAGATAAGGAAAACAAGCTCAAAGATGTGCCCAGAAAAGGTGCACTCATCTATGAAGTGACAGAACCCCAAAGGCAGCTCAACTTCAAGTCCTGGCTGTCTCTTGACCACTTCCATGGACATCAGATTATATATTCATGGGTTAGAGACTAAAGTTTCTCAAAGATGCTAGTTTTGGCCTTTAAAAATACAACTATGCCCAAATCCTAGAAGCCTACAGGACACCGAATGTGCAAAATCATAAGAGATCCACACCTAGACACATTATAATGAAGATGCCCAACATACAGAATAAGGAGAGAATTTTAAAAACTACAAGAGAAAGGAAGCAGATTACATTTAGGGGTAAACCAATCAGGATAACAGCTGATCTTTCAACACAGACTCTGAAAGCTAGAAGATCCTGGAATAACATATTTCAAACACTGAAAGAAAAGGGGTTCCAACCAAGAATTGTGTATCCCACGAAATTAAGCTTCAGGATGGAAGATGAAATTAAAACCTTCCATGATAAACAAAAGTTAAAAGAATTTGCAGCTAGAAAACCAGCTCTTCAAAACATCCTCGGCAAAATATTACAGGAAGAGGAAATGGAAAATATCAATGAAAACCAACAGCGGGAGGTAGTACAGTAAAGGTGGGGGGGAATAATCAAAGAGGAAAACAAACCATGTTTAGTAACATAAATAAACAAATATGGCTGGAAGAACAACCCATATCTCAATAATAACTCTAAATGTTAATGGCTTAAACTCACCAATTAAGAGACACAGGCTAGCAGAATGGATCACTAAACAAGACCCAACAATATGCTGCCTTCAGGAGACGCATTTGATAGGAAAAGACATACATAGACTGAAGGTGAAAGGTTGGGAAAAATCATATCACTCATATGGACTTCGGAAACAAGCAGGAGTGTCCATACTCATATCAAATAAAATAGATTTCAAGCCAAAGTTAATCAAAAGGGATGAAGAGGGACACTACATACTTCTCAAGGGAACCATACACCAACAAGACATAACAATCATAAATATATATGCCCCAAACAATGGTGCAGCTATGTTCATCAAACAAACTCTTCTCAAGTTCAAGAGTCTAATAGACCACCATACAATAATCATGGGAGACTTCAACACACCTCTCTCACCACTGGACAGATCTTCCAAACAAAAGTTGAATAAGGAAACTATAGAGCTCAATAACACAATTAATAACCTAGACTTAATTGACATATATAGAATATACCACCCAACATCAAGCAGTTACACTTTTTTCTCAGCAGCACATGGATCCTTCTCAAAAATAGATCATATATTATGTCACAGGGCAACTATTAGACAATATAAAGGAGTAGAGATAATACCATGCATATTATCTGATCATAATGGAATGAAATTGAAAATCAACGATAAAAGAAGTAAGGAAAAATCATGCATCACTTGGAGAATGAACAATGGGTTACTGAATGATCAATGGGTTATAGAAGACATCAAGGAGGAAATTAAAAAATTCTTAGAGATAAATGAAAACACAGACACAACATATCGGAATCTATGGGACACATTGAAAGCAGTTCTAAGAGGAAAATTTATTGCTTGGAGTTCATTCCTTAAAAAAAGAAAAAACCAACAAATAAATGATCTAATACTTCAACTCAAAATCCTAGAAAAAGAAGAGCAAAACAACAGCAAAAGAAGTAGAAGACAAGAAATAATTAAAATCAGAGCTGAAATTAATGAAATCGAAACGAAAGAAACAATTGAAAAAATTGACAAAACTAAAAGTTGGTTCTTTGAAAAAATAAATAAAATCAACAGACCCTTAGCCACGCTAACAAAGAGAAGAAGAGAGAGAACTCAAATTACCAGCATACGGGATGAAAAAGGCAATATCACAACAGACACTTCAGAAATACAGAAGATTATCAGAAATTATTTTGAATCCTTATACTCCAATAAAATAGAAGATAGTGAAGGCATCGATAAATTTCTTAAGTCATATGATTTGCCCAGATTGAGTCAGGAGGATATTGACAACCTAAACAGACCAATATCAATTGAGGAAATAGAAGATACCATCAAAAGACTACCAACTAAGAAAAGCCCAGGACCGGATGGGTATACAGCAGAGTTTTTCAAAACCTTTAAAGAGGAATTAACACCAATACTTTTCAAGCTATTTCAGGAAATAGAAAAAGAGGGAGAACTTCCAAATTCATTCTATGAGGCCAACATCACCCTGATTCCTAAACCAGACAAAGACACTTCAAAGAAAGAAAACTACAGACCAATATCTCTAATGAACCTAGATGCAAAAATCCTCAATAAACTTCTGGCGAACCGGATACAAAAACATATCAAAAAAATTGTGCACCATGATCAGGTAGGATTTATCCCTGGGATGCAAGGTTGGTTCAATATACAGAAATCAATAAATGTTATTCACCACATCAACAGGCTTAAAAATAAGAACCATATGGTCATCTCGATAGATGCGGAAAAAGCATTCGACAAAGTACAGCATCCCTTTATGTTCAAAACTCTAGAAAAACTAGGGATAACAGGAACATACCTCAACATTGTAAAAGCAATCTATGCTAAGCCTCAGGCTAGCATCATTCTGAATGGAGAAAAACTGAAGGCATTCCCTTTAAAATCTGGAACAAGACAGGGATGCCCTCTCTCACCACTTCTGTTCAACATAGTTCTCGAATCACTGGCCAGAGCAATTAGACAGACGAAAGAAATTAAAGGCATAAAAATAGGAAAAGAAGAACTCAAATTATCACTATTTGCAGATGACATGATTCTATACCTAGCAGACCCAAAAGGGTCTACAAAGAAACTATTAGAGCTAATAAATGAATTCAGCAAAGTGGCAGGCTATAAAATCAACACGCATAAATCAAAGGCATTCCTGTATATCAGCAACAAATCCTCTGAAATGGAAATGAGGACAACCACCCCATTCACAATATCCTCAAAGAAAATAAAATACTTGGGAATCAACCTAACAAAAGAGGTGAAAGACTTATACAATGAAAACTACAGAACCCTAAAGAGAGAAATAGAAGAACATCTTAGAAGATGGAAAAATATACCCTGTTCATGGATAGGTAGAAGTAACATCATCAAAATGGCGATATTACCAAAAGTTCTCTATAGGTTTAATGCAATGCCAATCAAAATCCCAACGGCATTTCTTGTAGAAATAGAGAAAGCAATCATGAAATTCATATGGAAAAATAAAAGACCCAGAATAGCAAAAACAATTCTAAGCAGGAAATGTGAATCAGGCGGTATAGCTATACCAGACTTCAAACTATACTACAGAGCAATAGTAACAAAAACAGCATGGTACTGGTACCAAAACAGGCAGGTGGACCAATGGTACAGAATAGAGGACACAGAAACCAATCCACAAAACTACAACTATCTTATATTTGATAAAGGGGCTAAAAGCATGAAATGGAAGAAGGATAGCATCTTCAACAAATGGTGTTGGGAAAACTGGAAATCCATATGCAACAAAATGAAACTGAATCCCTTTCTCTCGCATTGCACAAAAGTTAACTCAAAGTGGATCAAGGAACTTGATATCAAATCAGAGACATGGCGTCTGATAGAAGAAAAAGTTGGCTATGATCTACATACTGTGGGGTCGGGCTCCAAATTCCTCAATAGGACACCCATAGCACAACAGTTAATAACTAGAATCAATAAATGGGACTTACTCAAACTAAAAAGTTTTTTCTCAGCAAAAGAAACAATAAGAGAGGTAAATAGGGAGCCTACGTCCTGGGAACAAATCTTTACTCCTCCCACTTCAGACAGAGCCCTAATATCCAGAATATACAAAGAACTAAAAAAATTAGACAATGAGATAACGAATAACCCAATCAACAAATGGGCCAAGGACCTGAACAGAAATTTCTCAGAGGAGGACATACAATCAATCAACAAGTATATGAAAAAATGCTCACCATCTCTAGCAGTCAGAGAAATGCAAATCAAAACCACCCTAAGATACCATCTCACTCCAGTAAGATTGGCAGCCATTAGGAAGTCAAACAGCAACAAGTGTTGGCGAGGATGTGGGGAAAAGGGTACTCTTGTACATTGCTGGTGGGACTGCAAATTGGTGCGGCCAATTTGGAAAGCAGTATGGAGATTTCTTGGAAAGCTCGGAATGGAACCACCATTTGATCCAGCTACTCCACTACTCGGTCTATTCCCTAAAGACCTAAAAAGAGCACACTATAGGGACACTGCTACATCCATGTTCATAGCAGCACAATTCACAATAGCAAGACTGTGGAACCAACCTAGATGCCCTTCAATAGACGAATGGATAAAAAAATGTGGCATTTATACACAATGGAGTATTACTCTGCATTAAGAAATCACAAAATCATAGAATTTGGAGGGAAATGGATGGCATTAGAGCAGATTATGCTAAGTGAAGCTAGCCAATCCCTTAAAAACAAATGCCAAATGTCTTCTTTGATATAAGGAGAGTAACTAAGAACAGAGTAGGGAAGAAGAGCATGAGAAGAAGATTAACATTAAACAGGGATGAGAGGTGGGAGGGAAAGGGAGAGAGAAGGGAAATTGCATGTAAATGGAAGGAGACCCTCAGGGGTATACAAAATTACATACAAGAGGAAGTGAGGGGAAAGGAGGGAAAATATAAGGGGGAGAAATGAATTACAGTAGAGGGGGTAGAGAGAGAAGAGGGGAGGGGAGGGGGGAGGGGGGATAGTAGAGGATAGGAAAGGCAGCAGAATACAACAGACTCCAGAATGGCAATATGTAAATCAATGGTTGTGCAACTGAAGTGATTCTGCAATCTGTATATGGGGTAAAAATGGGAGTTCATATCCCACTTGAATCAAAGTGTGAAATATGATATATCAAGAACTATGTAATGTTTTGAACAACCTACAATAAAAATTAATTTAAAAAAAATAAAGAAATAAAGGCTAATTTCTACCACATGTGGTTGACAATTTATTTATTTATTTATTTATTTATTTGAGTACCTGGGATTGAACATGGGCATTCAACCACTTAGCCATATCCCAGTCCTATTTTGTATTTTATTTAGAGAGAGGGTCTCACTGAGTTGCTTAGTACCTCACCATTACTGAGGCTGGTTTTGAACTCGCAATCCTCCTGCCTTAGCTTCCTGAGCTGCAGGGAGACAATTTATATTTCTTCTTTTTTTAAATTTAATTTTTAAATTTTGTTTTTAGTTGTAGATGGACACAATGTTTTTTATTTTATTTATTTATTTTCATGTGGTGCTGAGGATCGAACCCAATGCCTTATGTGTACGAGGCAAGCACTCTGCTACTGAGCTACAACCCCAAAGACAATTTATTATTAAAAGAAGAAACAAACATGCAGAGACAATCTATTTACATAGAAGTGTTTGAACAAATATAAATTATTGCAATGTTAGATGTTGTGAAATGACTGTTGCTCTGGAGTGGTGAAGCTTTGCTTTCAGATTCTGTACTGAGTTTTCTTTGAGAGGCATCATTGTACGTTAATAATAGCTACAGCTTTGGAGGCACAGACTTGGTTTGAATTCCCAGTCCCTTAGTGTGTTAACTTGTGCAAATTACTTAGACACTCTAAGTATTTGTTTCTTCACCTCTGAGAAGGGCACACTAATATCCACTACACACAGGATCGTTAGGGTTATTAGATGAGAAAGTGTGTAGTAAGCTATCAGCTGTACTGTACCCGGACATATAGACATGGCAAGTGGCCAGCAGATGTTTGAGTGAATGGAAAAGTGAATGCAAAAATCAGTGCAGGATAGGAAGGCCATTTAATATCAGAATGTCACGACTTCCCCATCTCTGTGAAAGGACCAATAATAGTGCCCTTTCATTTATAGGCTTTAATAAAGAGAAGAGTGGGCTACTTATGAGAAAACCATTTTTGTGAAATTTAGTGTTTCAGAAGTTAAAGGGATCACTCTACTATGTTTGTAAGTGCTGAGGGAGAGACATCAGCAGTCAGAAGTTTAACTGACAAACTCCTTTTGTCTCAGGTTCCCAGTGAGCCCTCTGCAGGAGAAATCAGTCACTTAACAGCTACTCACTGTCTGAAGGACGTTAAGACACCATTGTAGACACTGAGAGATCCAAAACAAGCACACAGCCACCACAAAAACTCCACAAGTCAAGTCCTTGTCCTTGAGGAGCTTAAAGTCTATCAAAAATTAAGACCTTCCAGGAAGGCAGTGACTAGGCCAAATGAAGACCAAACAGAAGCAGTAAATAAGTTGCTCAGAGGAGGAGAGAGCACTTGCAAATGATTTCTGTGTGCAAATGCGTGTTTGAGGAAATAGTCATTATAATAAAGCTGTGGTAGGAAGCTAAGGTGTCCTTGGAACAATGGGCAGCAATACTTCTGTTGAGAAGACCTGGCCTGCAGATCCACTGCTTTACACAGTTCCCAGCTTGATGTTGTCTTTCAGACTCTTTAGGTTTCTTAGTCAAGAGTTGGCTCTTTGGGATGGTAGTCGACGTCAATCATTTACTTCAAAATTGTTTCTTTCCATTACTTCTTTTCTACAGGACAGGAATGCATGTAAGAGGGCAGTGTGGCAAACTTAATTTTATCATGGAAATTATGTGATCCCTTGGGTTGCTCATATTTAAAGGAGTGTGTGAAATCCATGTCTGTCCCTGGATGGTATTCACAGTTCATCTGCAAGGCTGTGTGAGGCTCCTGGTTTCTAAGCCTTCACTCTTGGACTTTCATTTCTCAACTTGCCTGACCGGGTAATTTAGCCCTCACCCTGTTTCTTACTGAGATAGTCTTGGTTGCTTCCACTGCAGTTGGAGTTTGGGTCACATGACAACTTGTTTTCCAAAGGCATAGAAAGGTCAGTGGGTTTAAGGACAGCACCAAAACAAGGGTTAGGGCTCTGGACTGGAAACCTACTCTACGTAACAATTCAATCGCAGATTCCATGAGAGAGAATCCATTAGGATTTCACTCTGAAATTTCCAAAAAGGGGATATCGAAACCCCAAACCACACATGCTGCTGCACAGATGTTTTTGTTATACCACTCGTTGCCACTGTCACATCCTGAAGCAAACCCTAATCAGCTTGGAGAGAGCAGTGACGGAGGCCACAGGCTGAAGGGATGAACAATGTGCCATTCACAGCTTACAAGGGCACACCTGTTTCCTGCGCCAACCAAAATGGTGCTGGGAATAAATGTCACTCTAGAGTCTTGCTTCAGGTGGTTAGAGCCAATTAAAAGGGTGACATATTAGGGATGGAAAAAAGAAAACACAGAGGGTGTCAACTTTTTCCTCTTGGCCCAAGAGAGAAAGCAAGTGTTTGCCATCTGCCTACTTCCCAGGTCCCTCCTACAAATTGCTGGGTAACCTTTAGTTTGTCAGTTGACCTTTTTTGTTTCTTTCTTTCTTCTTCTTCTTTTATTTTTAACCCTACTTCCCTTTGCTTATAAAGGAACACTGATGCTACCTGCTTTGTGATAGTAATGTTGTCTTAATCAACCTGGTGGGAGTGCCTTTTTCTCTTTGGAGAGCTTCGATGTTATTTCATGTTTCACTCCCAGGAAAGCACAAAGCCTTCCATTTGGTGGGAGCAGTGAAAGGAAGATCCCAACAGGTGCCATCACAGACCTTCTGGTGGGGGAGCCGTTCCGAGGGCAGCAGTCTCATTTTGATCTCAGCTCAGATGGAAGTCTTGAGTGGGGCACTCTCACAGGCTGGATAGGGAACCCTTTGATCTCTTTGTGCCTAACAGGCAGAACTCTCTTCTCTGTTTCTTTTAAGGACAAAAATAAACAGAGAAGCTGAGTTTGTGAACAGCTGCATAAACAATGCAATTTGGAAGTATGCAAAAAAATATGTGGGTTATATATACATTTATTTTTTTATGTTGCACTTTTTTTAGCTTTTTTTTATTATTGGTTGTTCAAAACATTACAGAGCTCTTGGCATTATGTAAAAATGTGGATGTGTAACCGATGTGATTCTGCAATCTGTATTTGGGGTAAAAATGGGAGTTCATAACCCACTTGAATCTAATGTATGAAATATGATATGTCAAGAGATCTGTAATATATACATTCATATACGGACCCTCTTGATCTGTCTTTTGCATCCTTATGACCATCACTTCGTCCAAGAGTGATTTCCATCTAATAGAGTGAAATCCAGTCTTTTAATGACCCAAGGGGTTTAAGACCTCAGAGTATTTGGGCAAAAACATTTCCTTCCCATGGACATGGATCATTTGGGAGATATTACAGTTACAGAAAACCCCCAACTTATATGTTCAGACTTAGGACTTTTTTTTTTTGACTTTACAGTGGTGCAAAAGCTATCTCATGCAACCATTGTGTTTTTCACTTTCTTTTTTTAAAAGAATTTTTTTTAGTTGTAGATGGACACACAATAACTTATTTATGTGTTTATTTATATGCAGTGCTGAAGATTGAACCCAGTGCCTCACACATGCTAGGCAAGTGCTCCATCACTGAGCTACAGCCCCCATGTTTTCTATTTTTAGTACAGTATTCAATAAGTAACAGGAGCTACTTTATTTATTTTAAATAATAAATAAATAATAAAAAATGCTTCGTGTTAGATGATTTTGCTAACATTAGTGTTCTGAGCACATTTAAAGCAAGTTAGGCTAAGCCTGATGTTTGGTAGGTTATGTGAATTAAGTGCATTTCTCATATAATATTTTCCATTTATGATGGTTGTATTGGGACCTGACTGCACTGTAAGTCAAGGATCATCTGCAGAGTGTAATAAAATACCCTCTCTAATATGCCAAGAGGAGGCTGCCCTCCCTGAGCAGGGAGGACAGCAGGAGCTGATTATCTGACAGAGTGAGGAGTTTACACTTGGATAATCAAGTTTGCAAGTCTGAAACCAAACTCATCTTCTTTCCTGTCCCCTCTCTTCCAAGGACCTTTTTCTTTTGACATCTAGCAGTTATTTAATGGGGCCACCATTTGCCTCCTCACACACTCATGGAACTTCGTAGGGTCCTTTATGTGTCTCCCTCACTCTTCACTCTGATCAGTTTCCATAAACCATGTAGCTTTTCTTTGTCTTTCTCTTCCTGCTTTCACCCACCCTCACTTCATAAACAGCTGTTTAATCAGATACTTTCCATGTTATATTTATTTAATAGACTTACTCATTTAGTAAACCTTGAGTATACTTCTAGATCAAGATACAATTTCTGAGTTCAAGCTCAGTTTGGAAACATGAACAGAAATAACCAATAGATTGTGCTAAGTGCTGTGATGGAAATGTATGCATGGTTCTCTGCAACCACGGAGAAGTCTACTTCCCCTGCTTGCAATGGAACAGGATGGGGAGAGTGTCAAAGAAGCATTCCTGGATTTCGTATCCCAGTGAACGCCTGTAGTACAAAGAAAAACTAACCAGGAGGAGAAGGAGAACTAGGCAAACAGAACATTTGTGGGAGCACAGGGCAGGAAGAGGCCTGGGGTATCTGGAGAACTGAAAGTGTGACTAGAACAGTAGGTTCAATGATGAGTGGAGAAATCAGAGAGGCCAGAAGAGCAGTGCAGGCCATGCTCCTTGAGAGAGTGCATTGTATCCCCAAAGCCACTGGAGGAGATATTTAGATTTGTTGATTTTTTTTTTTTTTTAGATCTGTTGATTTAGCCTATTCCAGGTGTCAAAATCCTGATTATGTCTACTTTTGTTTGGAGCGTGGAAGAGTTGATTAAGGATACCATTTTGTTTCTACACAAATTTAAGATAAAAATATCTAAAAAGGAATCATAAAACAATGACCAAGCCCCCTAACGTGCCTCGAAAGATAGCTCTTAATCAGTCTGGTTAGGATGGTCAGTGAGCAATGTGTTGGTCTCACAGTACCTGCCTGATTCTGTGTGGCCTGACCTCTGCCTGTCTTTCCAAACTCCTGTTGTGTTCATTCACATCCACTTTTGCAATTTTCTCTGTTTCTGCTCCTTTATGTATGCTGTTCCACTGTCTGGAATAGTCTTTCTCTGTCAGGGTCTTCTCAACCATCAAGTCTCTTCTATAATGTCTTCTCAAGGTAGAGACTTATCTATCCTGGCCTTCCCACTCACTTAACCTCTCAAGATGTTCTCTATCACTCAACTCTGTTTATCTCTGTATTATTCAGCTTTCTTTTCTTTTTAAAATATTTTTAGTTGTAGATGGACAAAATAACCTTATTTTATTTGTTTATTTTTTTATGTGGGGTTGAGAATCAAACCCAGTGCCTCAAATGTGCTAGGCAAGTACTCTACCCCTGAGCTACAACCCCAGCCCTTAGTCAGCTTTCTGTTACTAGAACAAAGTACCTGAGATAATCAATTTATAAATAGAAAAGTTTTATTTTGGCTCACAGTTTTGGAGTTTTCAGTCCATAATTGGTGGATCCTATTGCTTTGGACCTGTGGTGAGACAGGTGGAGGAATTATGATAGAGCATGTGGCATAGCAAAACTTTGGCCAGTATAAACAAGAGAGAAAGAGGAAGGTACAGGAGTCCCATTCTCCTCTTCCAGGGTACACTCCTATTCACCTAAGCACCTCCCACAAGACCCCACCTCCTAGAGGCTCCCAGTAGCACCCTTTAGGGCCAAATTCTTTAACACATGGACCTTTGTGAGATATTTATCCAAACCATAGAAATCTCATTCATGGTACTTTTGAAGCTACGTTTATTTACAAACTTATTTATTGGATTATTTTTTTTCCCACTCTCTCTTTGTAGAGTAAGCTCCCTGAGAAGAGAGACCATGTCTATTCTGCCTACCATTGAGGGGCTCAATGAGTGTTTCTGACTATTTGTTAAATGAGAGGGTTTCCTTCCACATGAACTCCCACTGATAGGTTTGAACATGACCCCTGAGAGATAGGCAGTGGCCTTTGTTGCTTCAGCCTAATCAAAGGGGAGTTGGATTCACCATCTAGAATCTGGAGTGACTTAGTGGAGCTGGGACATACGTTGCAAGAGATTTTAGAGGAGTCAAGTAAATTTTGAGCAACCTCTGTTCCTTTAATAATCTACATTTTACAAATTGAAGTAGAATGGGAAAACTTCCTTGGCTCTGAAAGACACGATACTCTGGAATTTTATGCTATTCTTGAGGGCGGGATTCTTGTTTTTTATCCTGCCTGCCTTTCCCTGTCTTGAGTTTAAGGATGCTAGAGGTAGTTTGTATATTCTATCAGAAGGCAAGCTAAATGTAGGGGGAACTGAGAACTTTAGTGAATTCTTCAATTGACTAATAATCCCCTCTTTCGCTCTTGCTCTCTCAGACAGACTCAAGTACAATTTTTTGACAGTTTGTTTTGGATCAACCCCCTCCCCGCTACCACATCATACTCCAAGGTTTTGGTAGTTAAGCTGACTGAACCATAGACTTGTCTTTTTTGAAAACCAGAACATCTTTTAGTTGCTTCAGCAACAGTGGGATATGTTTGATGGAGTAATTGCTCACCAGTCACCATTTTGGGAAGTGATAACTTTGGAAGAGCTGGTAAAAGTTAAGTTCTGGATTAAGGAAACTTTTACCAGTAGTTGTTTTCTTTAATGATGCTTGTGTTATTATATCAAAAGTGCATGTGGCCTGGTTTGTCCCCATCTCCTTGGAAACTTTTAGGATTTTATTTATATTCTCAGTTTGCTGAAATTTTAGAATAATTGTGCACTTTCAGTAACTATTTTCACTCATTGTGAAGGGCATCTGGTATAGTTCTAAATCATCTTCAATTTTGAAACATTTTGTTACACTCTTTCTTTTATAATTTACTCCATTCCTTTTCCTTTTTTTTCTTTTTGTAACTTTTATTAGTTGGATATTTTAAGTCCTGGGTTGATCCACTAATTTTCTTGCCTTTATCTTCACATTACTTTGTATCCTGACTCTACTGTGTGCTATCTTAGAACCTTAGACAAGTTATTGAACTTACCTGGGATTTCATAACCTCATCTATAAAATGAAGGTATTGATGTTACCTTGTCATAAGAATCAAATGAAAATGTAAATGTACTGTGCTAGTTTTCTGTCACTGTGACAAAAATAACTAAGACAAACAACTTATAAGGAGAAAAGGTTTGTTTTGGCTCATGGTTTTAGAGGTTTTAGTCCATGATTGGTTTGCCTGTTGCTTTGGGGCATGTGAAGGCCCAGTGTATCATGGTGGGAGTGTGTGGTAAAGGAGACTCTTACCTTGTGGCACCATAAGGGTAAGAGGGAAAGACGAGGTGCCAAGGACCCAATATCCCTTTTAAGGGCATGCCCCCCAAGGGCCTAACTTCCTTGTAATTACACTAGGCCACTAGGCCCCACCTCCTAAAGGTCGCATTACTTCCCAATAGTACCATAGATTGAGAAACCAACCAGGCCTTCAATACAAGGGCCACTAGGAACATTCCAGATCCAAACAATAGAATGTACATTCATAAGTAAATGTAAATGTTTATAATGCTACCTGACACTGTTGTTAATATATATATATATATATATATATATATATATATATATTTGCTGTACTGTTATTAATATTATATTATCTATCCTTGTACTTTTAGTCACTTTTTATGTTTTTCATCAACTTTATCTTTTAACTCTTGTTTTCTGTTTTGAAAAATTCAGCTATCATATTTTTATTTATTCAAAAGTTCATTCTTGTTTTCTAATTGTTCCTTTTGTAAAATAGCATTCTATTACATGAATACAGTATATTTTTTTCCTCATCTCTTGGAGGATATTACTGATAGTTTTCTTTCTTTTTTAAATTATTTTTTTGCAGTAGTAGGGATTGAACACAGGTGTGCTCTACCACTGAGTTACATCCTCAGCCTTTTTTATTGTTAATTTGGGAATGAGGTTGGCTTCATTCAGTTGCTGAGACTGGCCTTGGTCTTGTGATCCTTTTGCCTCAGCCTCCCAAGTAGCTGGGATTATAGGTGTGCCCCACTGTGCTTGGCTATTGATAGCTTTATAAGTTTTTCCTTTTACTCCCTGAATTGTTTGTAATTATACCAATCCCTCCACCCTTCGTTTGAGTTTGGTCTTTCATGTTTGAGGCTTTCCTCAAAGTTTAGTGACTTGGACTGTCTCTTTATAGTCGAAAGTGAAACTCTAAGCCACTGAGTGGGAAGGTCTGTGTGCCTGAATGAATGTGTATACCTGCCACCCCCTCAATGGGTAGACTTCACCATAGGGTATCCAGGCAGGGAGCAGGCTGTTACTGGAGGACCTATAAATACAGTGCCAGTAGATCTTTTGCTGTGGCAGTTTTCTCTCGAGAAGAATCTCCCATGTTTCTGCTGGTAGGTGGAGTTGGGAGAGCTGAGCTGCTGGGGGGTTGATTTCGGGATACCCAGGAGTCTACTGAACTTCTCTGCCTTTTGCTCCTTCTCGCTGTGCCCAACCCAGAACTCCTGGGGATCCTGACTGTTGAAATCATGTTCTCAGCACAGTATAAGCTGTGTGACTACATTATAGACGAGCTTGAATTATAACAAGATTCTTTCCAAGTACATTCTTGGACTGGCTTGAACTGGTTCTGCAGTTTGTGGATTCCACAGTCTCTCAGTGCTCTGGTGACATGCCACATGGAGCGGGGTGTCTAAAGCATTATAGAGAACAGATATGATTGAGGATAACATGGACACAGTAAAGTTATAGTCAGCAAATAGCACTTACATCTTTGGGGAGCCAAGCTTCAGTGTCAACTCTGTAACTGAGTTGTGGGCTGATATGGTGGGTGGATTCAGGAAGAGGACAGTAAGAAATGAGACAAAGCCCATGGAAAGGAAAGTTTAGAAAAAAATAGATTTATTAATCCAGAAACAGTTTCATTATAGTTCACAGGAGTACCAGCCAGGAATTAGCCAGGATGTGATAAATTACAGTTTCTGCTTGGTAATGAGTTACTGTTTAATGTTGGCCACACAATCAAATAACCAAGCCCACCAAAGCTCAATTAAATCAGAACCCTTGGGAGTGTGGCCTGGGAATTAATAATTGTTAAAAGCTCCCAAGGTTCTTTTGATTGAAGCCTCCACGGAAGAGAATCAGGTAAAAAAATAGAACTCCTGTCCTTTTAAGGCACTCAGTTGAGCTTTCATTTTAACACTCCAAGTTTAAACGATGATATAAGGCTTTTATAAATGCCAAATAAGTAGTTTATAGAATCTAATGGAATGGACAGAGGAGCTTAGAATAGGGAGATATTTTTGTACTTGGGATAGTTAGAGACTATTAATTGAGTGCCAGTTATGTGCTTGGCCCTGAAATAAGTTCTAAAGGGGATACAGAAAATAACACACAGTTCATGTTCTCAAGAAACTTCTATTTTAGGTAGAAAAAAACAAGAATAATGAGCTTGAAAAAAACAGAGAGCTATTTACTGCTAAATTGTGTTTGGAAATTTAAGTGCAGTAGAAATTTGAAGAGGTATTCTTAAGTTCCTAGTTTCAGGTACAGTTTTGAGTCTTGCCTTAAAAAACTGCAAAGAATTAATGTAATTTAATAATTTAAAAAGTGAGCAATGAGTATGTGCTACTTTCTAGGTACCAGGCTAAGCATTTACATGGATTATCTCATTTAATTCTCCTGGTATCCTTATGAGATATGTGTTATTATTATCTCTGGTTTGCTGGTGGAAAAACCAAGGTTTATCAAGGTTAAAGAGATTTGTCAAAGGTCACACAAGTTATTTAGTGGTGGAGTTAAAATCAAAAGCAGGGCTGCCTGGCTCTTGAGCCAAACTAGTCACTACCAGCTGTAGGAATAGGGTAAGTAAAGAAGAGAGGCCAAAGTGGACAGAGTGTATTGACTCCATGGCAGTCTGAGTTGAGTAGATATTTGATCAGAAAAGTGAGTTGGTGCCCAGTTTAATTTGTCAGGGGTACTGACTGGAATTTAACTTTATTTTCTGGATACTGGGGAGTCCTTGAAGGTTTTTGAGTCAGAGAATGAGAAGATGGAAAGTATATTTAGAAAGATTGTAAAATAAAGCCTGGGGACATGGAGACCAGCTAAAAAGATGCCTGAGTGTTCCAGCACAAAGTTGAGGGGCCTAAGCAGTGTGGGATGGGAGCACTTTGGAAAAGAGCCGTGGTTCTTTATGTCCAGAGACTGTAGGGCAAGTCGAATGGACAGAAAATCATGAGTTATTTAGGTTTGGTATTAGTTTGAACTTTACATTACAGTAAGGAAGGGGGTGGTAGTTTAGAGTTGAGAATGTATATTTTTCAGAGACTTAAATAAGAAAAAGTCAAATGATTAATTTTCTGAAATTACGTTTTGTATAGATTAGTCACAGACTTATGAGAATTGAATGACCTTTGATTTAGCTCATTTCAAGATATGATTTAATTTAGGCCTGAGACTAAGCTATTTTAGATGACTTTTCTGAGAGCTTCTGAGATAAGGGAATTGTGTTAACACAATCTTTGATTCTAATATCAGACCCTGGCGATATTTCTTAGCATGCCAATAAACTATTTTCTTATTTCTCTGCTTTCCTTTCTTTGGGTTATTAGAGCAACTGGCTGAGTACAGCTCGCTCTTTAGCAACTGGAGGCCCTTATCTGACCAATGAGATCTTCTCCAAGTCTTGGATGAGAAACTTCCACACATCCTCTCCCCAGGCTTCTGTAAGGCTGTATTTGCATACCTGATCTATGACTTTAAATCAAATGCTAGCACAGCATGCCAAGGACAGCAGTGGGGAGAAGCCAGGCATGAATCAGAGTCTTGTTTATAGCTCTGTTGAGACTGTAATCACATGTTCGCTTAAGAAAGACCCTGGGCCTTCATTAGTAGTATCAAAGGTATGTGGAGATACTACCTGAGCTAGGTGTGAGAAATTCAAACACATTCTTACTAATGATTTTCACAAGGGCTAAAGAGTTTAGGCCAAAAATAATTAAAGTGAACAATAGCATTGTCAACAGCACTCCCAAATGATGAGATAGCAATTAATGATGAATGGACTCATTGTTCTCTTTGGCTCTAGGCCATCAGCTTCTCATCATAAGTAGTGTAATATTGCTTATTTATACCTTTATTTAATAGTGTTATTTTAATTTTTAATTTATTTAGCTTTCAATTTTTTTATTTAACCAAATCTTTTCATTTTAAAATTAGATGATCCCTCAATGCCCTTTCCCACATTGTAAACTTTATGAGCAAGAGTGGTTTAGGTACCTTGGAACTCCCTCAGTTCACTCCCTAAGATAGGCTCAGTAATCAGGCTTTTAATAAATGCTTTGATGAGTCAGGTGTGGTAGTGCATGCCTCTGGTTCCAGCTACTGGGGAGGCTGAGGCAGGAGGATCACAAGTTCAAAGCCAACTTGGTAACTTAGCAAGAATTTGTCTCAAAAAATAAAACAGGATGGGCATGTAGCTCAGTGGTAGAGTGCTCCTAGGTTCAATCTCCAGTGCCACCATGGGGAGAAAAAAGGTGTGATGATGTTATTGATGAGAGTAATGAGTTTTAAGTGTGTTCGTATTGCCTAATAAGGCAGACTCTTTGATGTGTTCCATGACTTTGTTGTACAGGGTCAGCCTAGTCAGTCATTCTTAGCCCAGAAGCATCAGGAAAAGCTTTTCATCTTACTTTTTCAGCAAAACCTACAGAATGTCATGAACTATCCTAGGTAGAAAACTTTCTTTCCTATAGCTGTCCAGAGATTTCAGATGAGCAATAGTGGCTTTTGACGTGTCAGTTAAATGCATTTCCTATCACCTTATCTTTCCTTCTCCCTAGGAAAAATTAGCTTCTTGCAAACCGTTTCGCAGATCACAGAGCATTTGGTTCTGGAACCTAGATTCTTCTTGGTCCTAAATTGTTCAAGGAGTTGTAAGCTGAGGAATAAATGTATCCTTCCATGCATATGATGTCTGGACAAGACGTTTATCAAGCCCTGGTTTACATCCACATAATTGCAGATAGCAGGATTTCATTCACTGTTTTTTCTTGTGATACTGGAATGGAACCCAGCACCTTATGCAAGCTAGGCAAGTGCTGTACCACTGAACTATACCCTAAGCCCTCATTCTTTTCTATGGAAGAGCAGTATTTCTTTGTGTATACATACCATGTTTTCTTTATCTATCATCCATCAATTGATAAATACTTACATTGTTTCCATTTCTTAATTATTGTGAATTGGGCTGCAGTAAATATGGGAGTGGAGATTCTCTTCAAAATGTTGATTTAATTTCCTCGGGGTATATGTGGAATATAAAAAAGTTGATCTGATAAAAATGTATAATAGAATGGTGGTTATTAGAAGCTGGAGAGATAGTGAAGAGAGAGGTTGGTAAATGGGTATTAAGTTAAGATAGGAGTATGAAGTTCTGGTGTGGTATTGTGTAGTAGGTTGAGTATAGATAAGGATCATGTACTGTAGACTTCAAAAAGCTATAAAAATTTTTTTGATTATTTTCACTATAAAGAAATGATCAGTATTTGAGAAGATAACGTTTACCCTGATTTGGAAACATCACATAGTATCCCATAAATATATACAATTTTTTTTATGTTTTTAATGTATCAATTTAAAAATTAATTTTTGAAAGAAAATTGGTTTAATAAAACACCTCTCCACAGCTTCCACCTTCCTTTGTGGACTCTTCCTGAGGAAAAAGTGCCAACGTGCCATGTTTATAGATAACCCTTGATTTTGAAGTAAATTGGTGGTTTATTTACCACTAATGTGCCTAGTTTTTCAAATGGTGCTGTTTTCTGTTGCTTCTTACTATTGGGTCTGATATGACTTGGGCTTCTGTTTCCCTTCTCAGGCTCTTCAAAGTCCATGCCCAGAAAGACTCATCTAACCTCAGAGATAAGGATTTCTTTAGAAATCTCCTGTCCCTTGCTTCATTTTTGTCTTTTATAGAAAGATTGGATTGGATGGGCTGTCCATTTTCCGTATGGGCTCTGGAAATGAAAGGCTTTTACATCTGGTCTACAGATGGGTTCATGGCCAAGTCCTCGTATGTAGAGTGAGTCTATATTTTTTCAGTCTTCACACTCTTGACTATTGAGATCTGCCATTTTGTCTTGCAGTGCTTGGGAACTGTGCAGGTATCTGGGCCTTAGATTGTTTACCCATGGGTGACACTCTGGTTGTTGTGGAGAGAGTAGGGTGTGGTCAGGGGTGGAGGACAGAATGTTGGTTAGGAAAGACTAGCACATATTCACGTGTTGAGAAGTAGGAGGGACAGTGCTTGGGTATGGAGGAATCTGGCAAGACAGCCTCTTCCTACAGAAACTTTCTCAGAAGTTTCTCAGGAGAAATGACTTGACTCAGTGTTTCCAAATGATTATCTTTGGCTGTTATACCGGAGGAATTTTGAAACTCAAGGGTTACATAGCTCTTCACTAGTTCAAAGTATTAAGAAATTGTGGAGTCTCCCCAAAATACTTAGGATTAGTATGTGGGGGTGGATCAACCCACTCACTTACTGGTTAGGGTTTCTGGTTGACAAGGCATGCTATAATTCTGTTGCTGCTTGAGGCTAATTTGGAGATTTTTCTTTTCTGGGGGGTTTATCAGGGATTGAACTCAGAGGCATCCTCCTGCCTCACCCTTCCAAGCCGCTGGGATTATAGGCATGCACCATTGTGCCTGGCTAATTTTGGAGATTTTTGTGTCCTAGGAGTGTGTCTAGCCAGTATCTTTATTTTTACTTTAAAGGACATTTCAGTGCTCCTGACTCTGCCAGTCCTTTGCTGAGTTGTGGGGTAATAACATGGATGGAGTGCAAGGGAGGGTCAAAGCTCTACCTGCCTTCATTTCACAGTACAGGGGGTACTTCCCTGGAGTAAGTCTCCTTTGTTCTCAGGTGTGTGGGAAGAGAGGGAAGGCAGGATCTGTCAGGAAATGGCCGGTGGGCAGCTGGATGGAGAGTTGGTGGGCTTGGTCCTCTAGAAGAGAGCCATGGCCCAGTTCAAGCAACACATGCCTGAAGGGCCAATTGCACGTTTAAACTCTTTGCTTTTGGTACCTATGAATCGTTTTGTCAAAAGCCTCTTTTGTAAGCTCTAAATGAATAGCAGAAATGAACATACCTAGCAGTTGAAGGGATGTGGGTCTGTTGCAGAATCAGACTTGGTCTAGGGCATGGTTATTTTTCGTGTGGGAACTGGGTTCTTTAATGTTGACAATAAGGGGTATGTTCTAGGAAGGCTTGTGCTCCTCTATAGGTCCCCTGTACTGTGTCAGATAATAGTAACAACCTACATTTGTGATGCCCTTTTCAGTTTATAATAGTACTTGTGAAATAAAATATTTCAAGTATTATATTACATTTGCATAATTTTCCATTTTTGGTAGACTTTCAAAACCTTGTTCTATAATCCATTTTAAAAAGTAGAAGAGATCCTCGATTTTAAAAATATATGCTTTAAAGTAATCTCGGTAAAATTTGACACTGAAGTTCATCAACTATCTCTTTTCTGTGGGAAGCATGACAATTTTTGAGCCTATAATCCTGAGTTCAGTCCAGTGAGGAGAGGGTGTTTGTTTTTACATTTGTTTTTCTACTTCATTTGGTAGCTTATTACCACCTAGGGAAGCACACTTGGCTAATTAAGGGAAACACAAAGCAATATTGATATGTATCTCCAGGAATAATGGTTGCAAGTTCTATAAAAATGCCTTTGTGCTTCTCACATGGTCAGTGGGGAAATGGCTCATTGAAAATGAGAAAAGACCTGAGCATTTGTCTGCAAATCTGAGTTCATTGCCCATGTGTGTGTGTCTTGGCTCTGTTCTTTGGACTTGGTAATGGGGTCATTATTTCTGTGTTAGAGGGATTTCAGAATGTCGTGTTTTTCACCTCAAGTTGTTCCCCAGGAAACAGCTACTTGCCTTCTTTTTACCTGGAATGAAACCTGAGTTGCCATCTTTCTCCCAGTCAGGACAGAGCTTCCAAATAAGGACTCCTTTATGTTTTAGAAACCTGTGGACTTCGCTGGCTTTTCTATGTGTGGGATGTACATAACTATTTTTGGCTGTACGTATTTCTGTAGTTTTTTCTGCATTGAGACATATTGCTTTCTATCATGAAAAAATTGTGAACTAAGAAGAAATGACAATATGTTATTTGATTGTCTCTTTCTTTTGGGAATTAGGCACTATGTAACACAAATTATGGGGACCCTGAGATAAGTATGAATTGTTCTTAAGCTGCATAAGCCAATGCTTGGCAGAGACTCATAGTACACCCTGGAAGAAGAAGAATGTTTTAACAAGGTCTGAATGCACATCAATTGCCTGGCATACTAAAGTATCAGAAAGGAAGAACCCTGGTAAGCTGTGCTTTAGAATTTTGTAAGGTGGCATGGTATCATTTAAGGAGGATGACCATGAGTCAAATCCCAGATACACGCTGTAGTCATTGGATAGTGTCTGTTAGGATAGGAGACATGTTGTGGTAGTTTTCAACGCATTTCCTTTTTTTGCTTCCTCTCTCTCTCCATTGCCTTGAGATTAGGGGAGGCATTTAAGAGTCTCATGATTTAATTTAGTGGCTTGTTGAAACTCTCTTCTCTTGGAGAGATTGGCCTTTCCTGAGACCATTACCACAGTGGGTGTTTGCTAGTATCATCATTATTAATTTTTAGTGAGCAAATCAGTGTCAGTAATGTGGGCTGCTGGGTTATCATGCAGTCACAGGTCTACCTTTTCTTTCTTCCACTCTTCCAAAGCATGTATTAACTCTATTTAGTAGAAATTTCCAAATAGAAGTTCTTTGGATTGGTTGGTAATGTGTCAGATTATAAGCTGTGAATCTGTGACACACCCAAGTTCTTTTGAAAGAGAAAAATAGTGCCTGTGACCAAACAGTACTCAGCTTTTGGTGGCCTTTACCTAGAAAGGCAGTACATAAATAGAACATTTGTCCTCTCCTCAGACCAAGTCTGAGCCCTGGTCCTGGATCAGACAGTGACTTTTTTGGTGACTTTGTTTAATACTCTCTGCTTCATCTATCAAAGGCAAGATTAGAAAAAAGTCTCTGTTCTATTTTCAACATGTCATTAGCTACAAATCACAGCCTCCAAAGTGTTAATTGTGCAAGGTGAGGATTATACAAAATAGAGTCATTTGCCTTCAGTAGTTAATCTGGATCACCTGTGGGGATATCAGATAAGTAAATAGTTTATCACCCCACTTCCTGTGAACTGAGAAGAGTTAGTAGAGCTGGAATAGTTTATACACATGTATTAATATTCTTATTCTTCACCCACTTATTTCAACTAATATTTGTTCAGTTGATATCTAATGCAAAGTGTAAGAAGAACAGATGGATAGAAAGACAAAGCAAAGACTTTGAATTGAGAAATGTAAGAAAGATACACTGCCTCTCAGTGGGATTTTACTCATAATAGTGTTGCATTGGGGTATCAAAAGGGACCTTAAAAAGTCATCGACTTTCTTATTTACAGATGAGGAAATTTCAGAGAGAGAGACCTAATGAGGTACCAGAGGCTAAAGAAGCTTAATGGAGTTGTGGGTGGAATTGGCTAAGTGCAGGGTTAGCTCAGGGCCTTTTTCCTGTAGAGAGCAATGGTCTTTGGTCCCAGTTGCTCAGTTGGACACCATTATCTGCACAATTGATGTTCATTGTGTTGCAAAATCTTATTGCTGTTATTTCTTATTATAGTAAGTGCTTTCCAGAATAAGACTCAAACATGAGAAAATATTTATCTGATGTCCAGTTTTTCATGACTGGGGATACACAGATTGCCACTTGATCTTAACAACTTGAGTAAGAGAGGAAGAAAGAGGAAGTATTTAATTCTACCCAACAAGATCCTTCCATCACAGACAGAGATTGTCTTCCTTCCTCACTTCAACAGGGCAAATTTCTCCAAAGTTTGGATCTTTTTGCAACATAATTCTGTGTTCCTCTGACCACATTAGCTGCATTGCCTTAAGGGTACACTTTTATCGGGGAATGATGGGATTCCAGGAAGAGAAGATTTAACCAGGAATCATCCAACTGGAAGTATGACCTCAAAGTATCCTGATGGAAATATGTGGTGCCAATCATGGCAGCAGTGGGAAATATTCTGACCATTAGCTGTCTTTTTGGAACTTCATCAGACAATGGTTTCCTTGAGAATGCTCACTTTATTGACTTAGAGCCTTCAGGTTCCAGAGTTTCTACTTCTTGCTCAAGGAAACCAATTTCAACATCAGAAGTTCTCTAAATATTCTTCAGTAAGACACAAAGGCCTTTTGCTGTATTGTGATTGTACATAACGGTGGGATGCATTGTATATTTGTATGTACATATAACAATATAGTTTAGCCAACATCATTTCCCACTATTTCCCCTTTCCCTCTAAAAATTTTAACTGTTCCTTTTTGTGGTTCATCTTGAATTGGCATCTAAGCCAAACTTGTCCTTCAAAACTCAATTTAATATTGCTTTTCTAGAGGAATCCTTGACTGCCTGTGTTTGGATGGATCCTCTTGCTGAATATTCTTTTGAAAACCCTGATCTACTCTTAATTGTCTTCTTGGCCAGACCATAAGCTGGGCAAAGACCTGGCTTGTTTTATCCCCATTTCTTTGCATCTTATCTACATTAGATATTCTATAATTTGTGAAAATTGTTTTTTTTTAAATTCTCCTTTACGTAGTTTGTTTCTAATTCTTCACAGCTAAGGCAAGCCATAGAGATATCAAACCAGGATTAGAATGGGTGGAGAAAAAGAATGAAGAAGTCAGCTTGGATTTTTAAAATGATATTTTGGCATAAGATGTTCTGAACTTTAGCCTAATGTAGTCTCCTTCTGGGTAACTGGGAGCTAGCCTGTGTGCTCATGGGGCCACTTGCAGAAAGGTTCTGTCTTGGAGCTTTTTCTGGAAACCTTGTTCTGTGGCATGGCATTATGTATACCTTCCCAGCCTACCTGGGGAGATTCCTCATCTGTGAATATAGTTCTGTAAGTGTTGGAAAAGGAGAAACTTGTTTTAAAACTTATGTCAAAAGGTTCATTAGTGAGTAACCTCGCAGAAAGTTTATCATTCTTGAAGTTCTCTTTGGTCATGGATATTGAGCTGTACCTTTTGTTTGTGTTCCTGCTTCGGAGGTGATAACATCTGTCTCTTCTATTGGTTCTATTTCCTTTTTCAGCCCTGTTGATGAAGATGTACCCCAAGGCCCAGTTCTTTGTCCTCTGGAGTTCTTAAGGCTTTGTTTTTGGAAGATGAATTCTACTTTCAACCCTTCAACTCCGGTTCTGTGTAAAACCTGCATTGCCATCTCAGAGCCTTTCTGGGGAGAACTGGTTTGTGATTGTCCCTGCAATGTAGATATCTGATTTTCACCTCAAACTGCAAGCTTCATCTTTTCTCCCACACATTCCCACATGGCAGACTTCAGACTTGTCAATGGTTCTCCAAGCCCAGCAGTCACCACCAGGGTGCTGGGTTTTCCAGTTCCTTATATGCTCCTGCCCTTCTTTCCACCCCAGTCAGGTAGGTTTCTGGATCCTGCTGGAATTTCCTTGATAATACCTCTGGAATTCATGCCTTCCTTCCCTCCTATAACCCAGCTCCTTCTTTCCTCAAACATTCCATTGCTGGATGGTGTGCTCTCAAAAACCCACATTCTGTCTTGAATTCCTATGGTTCCCATTGTTTTCCTATTTACTTTTTTAGTTTAATGTCTCATTTCCCCATTAGATGATTAGCTTTTTGAGGGCAGAGATCCAGAATTACCTCTCTTCCTACAAGTTTAGCAGAACTGAGTGACAGTTTAGTTGAGTTCTTTAATGATGGGGACAGTGAACCAGGGTATTCCTGGTAGTAAATGCTATGCAAACTCAGGACCCATGAACACCAGAACCCTAACTAGTAATCACTGAGTACAGCCATGAGGCAGCAAGCAGGGTTAGGTTAGCACAAGAAAGCAGCGCTCTGACTTCTCAGTGAAGAGAGGCTTGTGTAAAATTTGGAACTTCAGTTGGCTTGCTAAATGGGTGCTTGAAAAAATTAGTGCTACTTTTGGATTAGTTCCTCACTGACTTTCATACTTGTTATCCAATTGTTATCTTCCAGCAAGCTTACACAGAAGTATTATTATTGCCATCTTATAGATGACAAAACAGAAACTTTGAAGTATGACCTGACCTGGGCCATTGAACCCAATTGCAGAACTGAGTCTCCAGGATTCCTATTAAAATTAGTCCATTTAAGGCACATGGTGTGTGCTAGGAAGATGGCAATTTTTGCTTTTGTCTTGTCCTAAAGAAGTTTAAAATTTGGTGAGAAACAGATGGGTAGACAACTTAACTTGTAATTTAAGGATTGAATTAAATAAGGGTGAACAAGGACACAAACAAAAAGTGTGGGTGCACAGAGGTAGGAGTGATTAATTCTGTCTTTGTAATAAACAACAGCTGTGCAGTGCAGCTTTCTGTCCGTGAGTGCATGTGAGGTGTGGACGAAAGCCGGTGTGGGTGAGTATAGAACAGAATGATTGGGAGGAGAAAGATCATGCCATTTCTAGTGTGTTCCTTGGCTGAGGGAGCTCATGGGGAGGGGCAGTGGAGGCTCAGGGTACATGATGGCATGGGGATGTTATGACATTTTAGGCAGCCTGGAGAAGGTCCAGAGATCATTCTGCTGAGCCAACTTAATTGATCTCAGCTCCCAGAAAAGCCTAGCATTTATGAGGGTGTACACCGTCCTGATGACTAGAGGTAGATTGCAGGTCAAATGTGATAAGACTGAGCTTGTCTCTACAAAGTAAAAAAAAATCTGAAAAGTCTATGCAGTCAACCTGCCAGGGTTGCTCTGAAGTCCTCTGCTTATTTTCCAAATTTTGTTTATTTTTCCAAATCTCCCCAATATTTCTTCCCTATCCCTTCTCTTTGCCCTTCATTTTTAAACCTTTTTAAGGTTTGGGAAAAGATTTTTTTTTTCCCTTAAGTAGATGGTTTATTCTGACATCCACATCATAGCAATCCCATGCAGATTTTGGAATAAATTTATTCCATGTTTCTAATTCATTTATATTTAATTCATCAACTTTTAATGAGGTTGATACCTTTTAATAAGGTTGTTAAGACATTTTGCAGCCTTTGAGTTGGCCTCTTAGCGTGTTTTCTCTTTTCTTTAGCCACACCCCTCTATCACCTGTGTGTATATGGTGCCTCCATTTCATTTACTCTTCCTGGACCAGAAATTTAGTGTGTCATAAAGTTAAAAGAACACTCAGAGCCTCTGTGTCTTCTCTCCTCTTGTCCCCTACTTTCGTTTCCTATGGTCACTGAACTTTCATGATCAGTTCCTGCCTACCCTCAGGGCAAGCTTTCTTCAGCTCACTCTCAGCATAAAACTGGGCAAAGTAATTTTAACTATCCTGTAACTGCCTTCGCTGCAGTTTTTAAAAATTAACTGGTTTTATCTGGTGTCTCCCCAAATCCATTCTTCTTGCCTGTTATTGACCTTGAGAAAGGATATGCTGTAGGTCTCTCAAGCTGTTCTGTGTTTTTTTGTTTTTTTTTGGTGGTGGTACTGGGGTTCAAAGCCATGGACCTGGCATGCTAAGCAGGCTCTCTACTCTCCTGGCACTATTTTTTTTTTTTAAATACAGATTTGCAAAACCAAACTATTTCTGGAGTGTTGGCTGTTTTAGAAGGATGCCTGGACAGGTTAGCCTTTGCACTGATTTCTCTTAGCTCTCTGGTTGCTGTCGATTTCAGTACATGGTTGCAAGTACATTTGAAGGCCTCCATTGGGCAAGGAGAAACTGGCACATTCTGGTGTTGTTGATTCTTGCTTTGCATATGAATGGAGAAGATAAGGAGATACATATGTAGTTCACAGGTAGGTCTGCTTTCCTGATAAGAAAACAAATCCCTTTAATATGGTTCAGTCACAGGGCACCAAGCAAGGAAAAGAAAGGGAGGAAAAGAAAAGGAACTAAAAGCAATAAAGTGCCCACTGGGCATTTCACATGTTTTAATGTACAGTAATTTAGGAGGGAGGACTGTTACTGGATGAGTTTGTATGGATGAGGAAATTGAAAGTTTTGGTAATCTATGCAAAGTCCCTTTGAGAGTCAGTGGTAGAGTACCTATTCTTTTCTCTATCCAAAACTACCAGCTAATTGGTAGGAAAGTAATCCCATGGAAATAACTTGGTGTGGATATTTTATAATTTTTTTTCTAAGAAACTCAGTGGTCACTACCTAGTTGTTTCCCCAAGTCTCTTTCAGGCTATCTTCATACCTCTATATTCTTTGTATATGTTACTTGAGTCCCTCTGAAGCTTTCTGCACATGTAGAGGTCACATGTTCCTGGAACAAAAATCATTCAAGATGACACTTTAGAGATTCTCATCTACTCAGGCCTTTGACCTTTGCTTACATTAACCAGAAATATGGGCATGGAGAATCAATTAGGGGGTGGGTATTTTGGAGAAATGGAACAGAAGCCCATAGGAGATTTGTAGGAGCAGACACGGTTGTTTGGTTGTTTGCTCTTGTTATGGTTTGGATGTAAGTTGTTCCCCAAAGCCTCTGTCAATACAGGGCTATTTAGAATTAAAATAATTAGATTATGAGACCTATAACCTAATCAGCCCATCCTAGTTTGAGTGGATTGACTGGGTGGTAACTGTAGAAAGGTGGGACATGACTAGAGGAAGTGGGTCACTAGGGGCATGCCCTCGGAGTTGTTCTTCCTTTGGCCCCTCCCCCTCCCCCACCCCACCTCTCTCTCTCTCTCTCTCTCTCTCTCTCTCTCTCTCTCTCTCTCTCTCTCTCTCTCCACTTCCTGACTTCACCATGAGCTGAGCAGTTTTCTTCCCCTCAACTGGGCCCTTTCCCCAGGATATGCTGACTTTCCTTGGACTCAGAGTAATGGAGTCAGGCATCTATCAACTAAGACCTCTGAAAGTATGAACCCCAAATAAACATTTCCTCCTTTAAGTTGTTCTTTTCAGGTGTTTTGGTCACAGTGATGCAAAAGCTGATTAAAATAGCTCTGAAGTTCAAATACAGATGTAGCTGAAGGGGACTGGCTTCTACTGTGAAATAGGACATAAATTGAGGTGATGTGTCAGGAATTAGTAACCCTGAATATGATGCATGTGCCTGGCCCAAGCAAACTCACATGCTAGAGCTTACATATAGTTTACAGAATCAGAAAATACAGTCATCCTTTGGTATCCATGAAGGATTGGTTTTAGGACACTTTCTCTCTGCAGACACCAAAACTCATGGACACTTAAGTATCTTATAGAACATGACATAGTATTTGCAAAGAACCTGGACATATCCTCCCAGGAACTTCAAATCAATCCTAGATTAATCATATATAACACAATGAAGATGTTGTGTAAATAGTTGTCATACTTTATCATTTAGGGAATGATAAGGGGAAGAATTTGTATGCATTTAGCACAGAGGTGATTTTTTAAAAAAATAATTTCATTCTGAGGTTAGTTATATTCACAGAGGCAAAAACCTATGTGAAGGATGACTGTGCTGCCTTTAGTCCATCAAATGTCCCACGTCTCCCTAAGCCCCCTGCATGTTCCTCGGCATCAGCCAACCACTAATGTACTCAGGTTTTAAGATCTAAGAACAGATTTTTTAAAAGGCCAAACATTTGGCAGGGAAGTATTTCTAGGTACCTGATACACACAATTATGTGATATTTATCCTATAGCAAAACATTGGTTAAGGGGATTGGCTGCAGAAAAACAACTCTTAGAAAATTAATTCAGTGTGGTCATGTTTACACTACTTTTTGTCAACTGGAAATGTGTTTGTTTAAACAGTGTCTCTGGTTTATTATCATCATCACTCCCTCTCAGTAGCAGATAATGTGTTTCAATTTCACAAGTATATGTAAATGATCCAGAGTAGAGGGGCAGCTGTCTTCAGTCAACATTTTCACATAGTGATAATTCCTGGGAATTATGCATTGATTTTCATTTTTTCTCTATTTTTAAAAACTGAGGTTTTTAAAAATAGAGAAAAAGATATATGGATAAGTCAGTGCTTTGGTGGGAATATGGGAAGGGGTAATGTGCAAGTGCTTTGTGAAATTAAAGCTCTGGGCTAAAGCTATTTTGTCGAAAACCTGCTCACATATTAAAATGTGGAGAGACAAGAAAACAGCTGGCTAAAGCATATTTTGTCTCATTTTTCTGCATCCTGTGGGTTTGCCTTCCAAGAGATTCAGTGTTTTGTCACATGATTATGACCCACTGACTCTTATTCCAGCCATGATTATTCTTTCCCAATCTTAGAGGCACATGTCAAATATCTGGAACCCAAGTTAGTGAAATTATACTTTATATGATGTTATATTTATTGATTATAAAATGCTGTCATTGTATTTATTTGCAATGGTGGCCCTCCTGAAACCCAAAATATTTCTTGGCATCATAGAGGCTTTGTGTGTGTGTCCACAATTCAGGTGAGTTCTCTCAGCTGATGGGGGGGGGAAGTGTGATTTTGTCACTGAATTTGCACCAGAATGTTGGGTTAAGTAAGACTCTTGGAACTATAGACTTTGGTAATTCTGATGTTGCCTTAAATCACTATAATTTATCAGAAGTTGTGTGTGTGTGTGTGTGTGTGTGTGTGTGTATGTTAAGTTTTTAGCCACAATGGTGTGTTTATCCATGGCTTTATCCTTTTTTGTTTCTGAGTAATATTTCATCATATGAATATGCTACATTTTGTTTATCCATCCACCGTGGAGGAATATTGGATTGTTTCCAGTTTGGGGTAATTACTAATAATGCTGCTGTAAACATTTGCATATAGGTTTTTGTGTTTTCACTATGGGTTGGTTTTGCTGATTCATATGGTGTCTGCATGGTTAACTTCATAAGAAACTGCGAACTCTCTTTACAAAAAGGTTGCACTGTTTTCATTAGGTTTAATCTTTATGGAACCAAATTACATAAATCTCCAAAACCATTTTTAAATAACCAGCGATGTATTTTCAAACTACCAGAGGACAGGATTATCAAAAGAATTATCATTTCCTAAAGTAATCCAAATGGCTAGTGTAATTCTTATCCATTTTTTAGTGGGGTTTGCTTTTATAAAGAGCCTAATACATTGATTCTAAAGTCAACCAGAAAAATAAGTGAATAACTATAGCCAAGAAAGTGTTGTAAAAAGAATAAAGAGGGGGGACTTGTTCTTTCAGATAATAGAACTCCCTAAAGAATCCACAATGATTAAAGTGGTCTTATAATAGGACTATATGTTGGTTCAGTAGAAAAGAACAGAATCCAGAAGGACCCATGTATATATACAATGTAATCTCTAGGGCCCCATGTGGGTCAGTGTATGTACCAAATTTTATTCAAAGATAATAGAAATGTGTTTATAGAAGCTTTGGATATGATCTTTATCCTATATTTTCATTGATTTTGCACAGTATACTCCTCTAAAAATATTGCCAGAAACTCTCTCTAAAGAACTTCCACTTTCTCCAAAGTTGTAGACTCATGACAGCCTCAGATAGATGCCCTCTTCTTGGTTCATGTGGCTTCCTGACTCTCTCTCATCCTTTCTTCCCTTCTACATTGGGCCACTTTTTGTGCCTTCTACCCACTCACTCCCATGAGGCAGCCCTTTGCAGGGGTGGTTCTCTCCCCAGTTATGCTATTCTAGAGAGCAAGAGATTCTCAGGATTCTGGCAATAAAGATTCCCCTAGAGGGGCTGGGGATGTGGCTCAAGCGGTAGCGCGCTCACCTGGCATGAGTGCGGCCCAGGTTTGATCCTCAGCACCATATATAAACAAAGATGTTGTGTCCACCAAAAACTAAAAATTAAATATTAAAATTCTCTCTCTCTCTCTCTTAAAAAAAAATTCCCCTAGAAGACTCCTCAAATTCTGATAAGCAAAAATTTCCAAGTTCATTTCTTTGGGGATTTACTGTATCTTAAAGTTGGCATGTTAAGTCATGGGACTAGTCAATATGTGGTGTTAGAATTATTGTTTATTCACTTAGAAAAAAATAAAGCAACACATTTTACAAAATAAACATCATTGTACTAGATTAACATACATATTACTAGATTTGAAACATTTTTATTTGTATGAACAGGAACAATTCTGTAAGTTTATCTCTTAAGATTTGGGGTTGAAAAGAGTAAAGAGAATTTTCTTTGTATATTTCTGAATTGTTTTGGATTTCTTTTATAACAAATATGTGTTATTTTGGTAATAAAACAAAATAGCTAAAATACTTAATAAGGGGTGGGTATGTGACTGAATGGTAGAGAACTTGGTTGTCATGTGTGAAGCCTTGGGTTTGATCGCCAACACAGGAAAAAAAAAAAACCAAAAACCAAAACCAAAAGGAATTTCTTTCTATATAAAATCATAGCATCTGAGAATATTTAGAAATAAAAGTTGCCTAAAAACATTATTAATAGTTTTTCATTTTCTTTGATTTAGTAAAAGCTCACCATTTTAATATACAGATACGTTTTGATGAATGTAAAATGCCGCATAACCACTACCTTAATCAAGATACAAAACAGTCTCAGCACCCCACCCCACCAATTCCCTTATGCTACCCCACCCCTTGCCTCTGGCAGTCGGTTCTCCATCTCTAGTTATGCCTTTTCTGGAATGTCATGTAAGTGATATCTCATAATCAACTGGCTGTTGAGTCCAGCTTCTTTTCTTTTCATGAGCATTTGAGATTTAGCCACAATGGTGTGTTTATCCACAGCTTTATCCCTTTTTGTTTCTGAGTAATATTTCATCATATGAATATGCTACATTTTGTTTATCCATCCCCCGTGAAGGAATATTGGATTGTTTCCAGTTTGGGGTAATTACTAATAATGCTGCTGTAAACATTTGCATATAGGTTTTTGTGTTTTCACTATGGGTTGGTTTTGCTGATTCATATGGTGTCTGCATGGTTAACTTCATAAGAAACTGCCAACTCTCTTTACAAAAAGGTTGCACTGTTTTAAAAGCATTCCCACCAGCAATGTATGAGAGTTTCAGTTGCTCTCCATCATTGCCAGTGCTTGATACCATCAGTTTATAGAACATTTTAGACCATGCTGGCAGGTGTGTAGTAGAGCTCATTGTGGTTTTATTTTCCTAATGACTAATCATCTTAAGCATCTTTCACTGTGTTTATTTGACCTCTATATATCTTCTTTGGTGAAGTGTCTTTTAAAAACTTTTGCACAGGGTTGGGGTTGTAGCTTAGTGGTAGAGCCCTTACCTAGCACTGGGTTCGATCCTCAATGCCACATAAAAATAAATGAATAAAATAAAGATATTGTGTCCATCTACAACTAAAAAAAAATTTAAAAAAACTTTTGCACATTTTTATGGGGTTAATTTTAATTGTCTTGCTTTGAGAGTTTTTTATCCAAAACATCTATATTCTGGATACAAATCATTTGTCAGTTGTGAAATTTGCAAAAAAAAATTTCCTAGTCTGTAGCTTATTTTTTTCATTTTCTTAATTGTATTTCTTTCAGGGAAAAGAATGTTAATTTTTGTTGTTGTGTTGTACCAGGGATTGAACCCAGGAGTGCTTAATCATTGGGCCACATCCCCAGCCCTTTTTATTTTTTATTTAGAGACAGGGTCTCACTAAGTTGCTGAGACTAGCTTTGAACTTTCAATCCTCCTGCCTCAGGCTCCCAAGCCGCTGAGTTGTCAATTTTGGTGAAGATCAGTTTGCCTTTTTTCTTTTATGCATGTGCTTTTGGTATTATAGCTAAAATTCTTTGTCTGACCCAAAGTCACAAGATTTCCTTCTGAAAGTTTTACAGGTTTCAGTTTACATTGGGCTCTGTGACCCATTTTGTTTGATTAAAAAAAAAAAAAAGAATTTGTGATGTGTAAGCCTTTTTTTCTGTATGGATTACAGTTTTTCTAGCACCATTTGTAGAAAAGACTATAATTTCTCCACATTGAATCATGTTTATTTGAAAGAAAAGGGTGTGATTCTATGTAGCATGAGAACCCAAATGTCTTCCAACATGAAGAAAAATAAATGCTGGGGCTGGGGATGTGGCTCAAGCGGTAGCATACTTGCCTGGCATGTGTGCAGCCCGGGTTCAATCCTCAGCACCACATACAACAAAGATGTTGTGTTTGCCGAGAACTAAAAAATAAATATTAAAAAATTCTCTCTTTCTCTCTCTCTCTCTCTCTCTCTCTCTCTCTCTCTCTCTCTCTCTCTCTCTCTCTCTCTTAAAAAAAAAGAAAAAAAGAAAAGAAAAATAAATGCTTTGGAGTCTTTGATTTAGAAGTGACTAAGAGTCTCTTTTACCCAAGAGAACATGCAATATATATTTTACTAGTGGTGTCAGAAATTTAAACATATTTTATATTCCATTTCAAGGATTTTCACATTGGTTTTCTTTGCCCAGCTTTTTAGAAGTTTTAACTATGTGTAGGTTCAAGGGTCAGTAAAATGATAATTCTTTTTTGACAAATTGAACTTCTATTAGAGCTTTAGAAAGAAAATGAAACTCAAAATCTTAAAGCTCATTTAATCTTTTCTTTTTTTTTTTTGTGTGTGTGTGTGTGTGTGTGTGTGTGGTGCTGGGGATGAATCCAGGGCTTTGTGCATGTGAGGCAAGTGCTCTGCCACTGAGCTGTTCCCCCGGCCCCTTTCCTTTTTTTTTTCAAGTTAAAAAAATAACATAGATGTTACAAAATGTAAATAATACCCAAGTATCATTGGTTATTGGGGAATGGGGGTATGATGGCTTTACTCCTACTTCTCTGTTCTCTCTTTCTCAGGCAGGAAGTCTGGCTCTTCTTCCTCCTTATGACCTCAGATGTGGGTGTGCCCCAGGTCTCGATCCTTGGATCACTTATTCTTTCTTCCACTCACTCCCTAGGTGATCTCACGCAATCCCATGGCTCAAAATGCCACATACACTCCAAGAGTCAAAGCTGTGTCCAACCCCTCTCTATCCCCAAACTCCAGACTGGTTTATCCAGCTGCCTCCTCCACACATCCAGGATGTATAATAACAAGTTGTCTGGCACAAAAATCTTGGTTTTCCTACTCAATCTTGCTCTTTGTCCAACCTTTCTTATCTTACTAAGGTACATTTCCATTTCTCCAGCAATAAGGCCAAAATCTTAGCCATTGCCCAATTTCTGCACCCTGCCTCCAACAACATTCAGTCCTTCTATAAATTCTCCTCACTCAAACTGTAAAATATACCCTGAATCTGACTGCCTCTCACTGCCACTGTTGCTGCCTCTCTAGCCTGGAATATGGCCTGGCCTCCTTGCTGGTTTCTTGCCCTTCACTCTTTTCCTGAAGTCCCAGCCACACAGTAGCAGCAACAAGGCTTGTTACAGACATAAATCAGATCATGTCCTTCCCTGGTTCAACTCTCGCCAGTGATTTTTTTTTTTTTTTCCCGAATCAGTTGTTTGCGCTGACCCTCATGAGCTAACTTTAGAAGATTGCTCCAGAATTTCTATCCTGAAACTTCTGCCCTTTCTTATTTCTGCTTTTTGGCCATTTTTTGGAGCCAGGCTTGTTCCCCCTGGAGGGCTTGGCGTATGGTGGTCCTCTCCTGGGGAACTCATCCCTGTGTCTTCTCAAGGCTCTGTTGTGCAGAGAGGCACAGACCTGCTGAAAGACCACCTATTCACAGAGGTCTTCCGGCACCTCTCTCTCAAGTACCTGCCTTCCCCCCTATTTGCCCATCTTCACATTTCACTTCACTTTTTCTTCATAGAATTTATCACTCTCTGGCATTATATTATTTTTTATTCGTTTGTTGTCTGTCATCTCTATTTAACTGTAAGCTCCCTATAGGTGGAACTTTACCCTATTCATTACTTTATCCTCAGCTTCCAGAGCAGAGTATAGCCCATAGAAGATGCTCAGTAAATATTTCTGGCGGGATTGAACACAGGATGAGATCATTATATGTAGACTCCTTTTCATCTATTTTACTTCCACCACTGTCTTAGAGGTTATCACTGTTAATAGATTGGTAACTGGTTTTCTGAGCTTTAAAAAATGCGTTTATAAATGCAGACACACACGTTCTTTTTAGGATAATGCAAATTGACTTACATCATACTTTTTTCTATCTTAATGATATATTTTAGATAGATTCTTATATTAGTTTATATACGTACTTATCTACTTATATTACTTTATATAGATATTTCTTTTTAATGGCTACATTTTGGTCCATTCCATAAATATACCACATTGTTTTTCATCATTTTCCTGTTAACAGATATGTGAGTCATGTCCTCTTTTTCACTATTATAAACCAGGATGCAGTGAATATGCTTGTCTATACGTCTTTGTACACATAGGCAAGTAGAACTCAAAGTTATGGAATTGCCTGTTAATATCTGGCTGGATTAGTGGATGACTGGCAGTCTGTCTGTCTGGCTGGGTGGATGGATGGAAAGATAGGTGGATGAATGGGTAGATGGATGGAAAGATAGGTGGATGAATGGGTAGATGGATGGACTGGTGGATGGTAAGTGGATGGTTGGTGGGCCGGGTGGATGGATGGATGGGTGGGTGGGTGGTAAATGGATGGTTGCCAGGCTGGCTAGCTGGCTGGGCAGATGGGTGGTGGATAGGTGAGTGGATAGGTGGGAAGATGGATGGATGGATAGATAGGTGGATGAGTAGGTAGATGGCTGGCAAGCTAGATGTATGGGTGGATGGATGGGTGGATGGGTGGATAGGTGGGTGGATGGGTAGATGAATGAATGGGTGGATGGATGGGCAGATGGATGTGTAGATGGGATGCTGCTTAGTTTCTCCTCTTAAAAAAGATTACACTATTTTACACTCTTACCAACAATATATGAGTGTCTATTTCCCTACATCCTTGCTAACACTAGATATTACCACACTTTCAAAATAGTATTCCATGATAGGCCAAAAAAGATTACAAAAGAGAAAGGTGATAAAAAGCCTTTCTTATAGCAGTTAGCCATTTCCTAGCCTGGTAAACTCCTGAGTTTCTAGATTATAAGCTGGTCTGATAAAATCCATTCTGAAAGAAATGGCAAACTTAAAGGAGTAACGTGATTTGAGATGAGAAATACCTTCTGCCTGTGTAAGAGGCTTTCAGAGAATTTTTTTTTTCACTTGATGTCAACTCACATTGTAGGCTGAGAGATCTAAAACCACAAGCCCCATATCCTAGTTTTCTTGCTATAAAGTAGTATTCCCCAGATGATTTTTTAACAAAAGAATCCATAACACAAAACCTCAAGTTTCAGAGTTGGCTGGAGAGTTAATGGAAGTTGTAGCATTTGGTGATTTATCGCTATTTAACAACTTTGTGGTTTCTTCTGGGCTTGCTAGAAGGATACTCAAAGAACAAGAAAAAGTTTTATCTGTTTAATAAGTAAGACTGGCATCCAGAACAGAGATATGGGAATGAATTAGAAGAGCAATGCCAAGCCAGAAAGAACCTCTGGTTCACAAGTAGCTCCCGGAGGCTTCTATGATGTTAGTCAGTTTCAGCCCAAACCAATATGGATGTTGGTTGGCTCTTGTGATCTTGTCCTTGAAGTCCGTTGCTAGGGCAGCCCTGTGTCTTTTTATCTTAATCAACTCTCGAACAATGGGAAGATGCATACTTTTTTGGCATGAGTGTATTAGGGTTTGAAGTCTTCCTTGGAAGTAGCTTTTCTTATTCACTATTCATATGACAAAACTGAGGACCAAAGGGACAAAATGGTACATAAATCATGATCAAGACATTTAAAACTTGATGCTGTTAAATAATGAAAAGAAAGAGGTCTTCTATGAACTTTAAAGATTTATTGTTGGAAGGAAAAATACTCTTGCTTTGAAATTCCTTAAGCAGGAGTGGCACCATACCACTGTCCCCCTGTATGTTTATGGCAGACATTGTTAATCAGGCTCACCATTCTTTCCTCAGCTAAGCTCTGACCCTGCCTGAGGACCCTCTTAAACACAGTGCTGTAGGCAGCTAGTCATAGTTAAGCTAAGTTTTTATATGAATTAAAATCTCTTTGTCCCCTTCCTTTAAAGGTTGTATCCAAGTGATTCATGATGCAGTGCTAGCAGGACAGGATCAAAAAACAGAACTTAGTCTGTCTCTTTCAATCTGATTTTTCCTAGTTGTTTTATCTTTAGCAAGTCACTTAACCTTTCTAGGACTACATCTACTTTGGAATTCAAAAGTGTGCATTTCTAGCTTTTTCTGACTACTTCTTTTCATCTGCTGTTGCTATTGACCTGTATCCATGAAACCAGAATTTAAGAGGTCGGGAATGGGTTTACTTTAAACCAGAGCACTTGCAGGAACCTCTTCTTGGCTGAGAGGGAAATGGATGTTTTCATACACCAAGTTGAGCACATCTCCCTGATGCCTGCCCACCCTGCAGCTGTAGGTCTCGAGTTGCTTTGTCTGCACCCCTTCCTCATTACATCTACACATGGGCAGGAGACCTTACCATCAGACAGGTCTCAGCAAGTGGTCCTTTTTGGGTTCCCAACCTCTTTCGGCTTCCTGTTCCTGGCAGTGACCTTCCTCCCTGTTTGTCTTTCAGGCTCCCCCTCCCTTCGGGCATATCCTCTCCTCTCGGTGATCACCCGACAGCCCACGGTCATCTCACACCTGGTCCCCACCACCCCGGGAATCACCCCTGTGTTAGCCCACCACCCAGCCACAAAGGTTGCCTCTGCTGAGGGCCCTGGTGGTGAGGCTATAGCCAGCAGTGAGTCGGAGACAGAGCAGCCCAGGCCCCGGCAGAAGAAGCCCCGACGCAGTCGAACCATCTTCACTGAGCTGCAGCTCATGGACCTGGAAAAGAAATTCCAGAAACAGAAGTACTTGTCCACCCCAGACAGGTGAGGATGCAAGGAGGGGACTCTCTGCAAGTATTATCAGTAAATGGGGATGCTGTTCACTCAAGTTGGAAGGCTGTGGACAGGTTGGGTTTGATGGAAAAGATGGAGCTCTGTTTGGGATGTGCACATTTTGGGTGGACAGTGGAGACAGGACTGTGAATTGGTGATTACTAACTGGGGTTCCCCAATATTAAGTGACTGTTTTGATCCTCTCAGCAGGTAACAGGGAGCCTCATGGACTTGTGCAGCCAGAATACGTGGGCATCATTAGTTAGGAGATTCAGCATACATGTGTAAAATTTTAGGCTTATTTTTCAGAAGCCAGAGAATGTTTTTACAGAAATGTTAGTTTTAATAAACCTCTTGGGACTTCCTGATACCTGCCCAGGCATCTCTTAGGTGACCTACACAAGATTGATTCACTTGCCTGGGGAGGAGGACACCATCTGACTGGCCTGAACCCGCCCTCTCTGATGTTCCTTACCTCCCTATGTGACCAGGGCCATGAGCGCTCCCTCCTCCCACAGCTCCTGCCCTCCTCCTCTGTGTTTGTTTCTCTAGTTTCCTAGGTGACTTCATTTAAGCGAATATGCAGGGAAGTGAGAATTTGAAACGGTGGCAGGTAATGAGAGAAAGCTGATGACAGTGAAGTGTGTTTCTGTAGCCAGGAGTGAGTCAAGGATGCATTTTTCCCAAGTGAGCTAACACCATTTGCTAATGCAGTGGCAGTGCTGTGAATCTTCCATTGACTAATGCACCTGATGGCCTCAGGTGACCCACACTGGGGAAGGCAGACAGAGCCCTGAAAGGCCCTGGAGACCTGAAGTCTGTGGGATGGCCCTCCTGGATTCTTGGTTCTTAATGAATGACTGCTTGGGATGCAGTGCTTCTTAACTAGAAGAGCTAAATTTTGTTGGTGCTGGGAATTTATTGGCTTCCGTCTGTTAATTACTTCCAATAAAACTATTGGCTGCTGGTAGTCCCTCTACAGGAATGACTGGCTACATGTGAATAAAGATTTAAGACAAGCTCTGAAGTCCCTTGAAGGCAGGCTCCATTCTTATTATAAGAGACTTAATTTGTGCACTCTGGGCAGAACAGGGGGGCTAGGTAGCTAGCACCTGAGTTACCATCCTGAACCTTCATGGCCAGTACCCAAGGGTGCTGCTGATGGTTAGATCTGATCAGGTAGAGAAGGTTGCAACTGAGAACTTGCATCTGAGGATCCCCGTGGCTCAGGCTTGTGGGAAACAGTGGGCCTTAAATCCACAAGTGAATTTTTAGGAACCTGGGGACCTTCAAAAAGTAGTGGTTAAAAAAAAAATAGTGGTCACTGCCTGAGCTGCTTTACACAGAGCAGGCTTGGAGCTGCAGGAAGGTGGCTGATGTTGACTCGGGAGGTGGTCCTTCCTGTTGGTGCTCAGGTAGACCTCTACTTTTATCCAATACTGAGCAATACTGAGGCTGGGAGCCTAGCTACAAACTTTCCCTTCTCATTCCATTTTCTCCCCTGGGGTTGATTGTTCCTCCCTAGGGTATAGCTTCCCTGCACTTCCCTTTGACAGATCCAACTTGTACAAAATTATTAGGAGTGGGAACAAGCCCTTGTCCAAGAGGTAGCATAAGTCAGACATAAGTGGATTTGAATCCTTTCTCTACCTATAACACCAGGATCATTTACCAGGGGTCAGAAAAGTTTTTCTGTACAGCACAAGGTAGTAAATATTCAGGCTTTATGGGTCATATGAGTACTACTCAACTCTGATGTTGTGGCACAGAGGTAGGCATGGACAGTACAGACACAAATGAACATGACTGTTCAATTAAGCCTTTGTAAAACTCAGGTGGCATGCAGCTTTTGGTCATAGTTGTAAGAGATTTTAATATTTCTTCAGGCCTTGAATCTGTCATCTATAAAATGGGAATAATTATACCAACAGCACAGTGTGATGAAAGAAAATCATATGATAGCACACAGCAGGGGCTTGGTGTGTGCTTAGGTCACTGTGTTATTGCAAATTTCCCTAACTGCACACTCTCTGGGAACAGATTTGACTTTTAGGGCTTTTCAGAAGGGCACAGAGAAATGCAGGATCATGATGAGCAGTAGTGTGGAAAACAGAAGGGGCTAAGGAATTAACATTTCATTTGGAATTTCATAATGTTTAATTTTTTTTTAAACAATGTAATCATTATAACAGCTTAGAGCTGCCACTGTATTTTTGAGCACTGGTTCTGGATTTAGCAATGTGAGATGTACTTTTGTGGATAAAAACAAAGTGGAGGAGTTGCTGTTGAGTTAGAGAGAGAAATAACCTGTGAAGTGATTACAGGACAGTCGGGAACACGGGGCCACTGTGGTGATTGTTGGTCTGTGGGAGGGGGCAGAGGACACAGGTCAGGGGAGCTATAACTTGAACTGGATCAGGAATGGCATTGCCATAGACCTATGCTTTACCTTTCATTTCAGTTTTGGATTTTGGGTAAGAGTTCACATTTTGTAGAGGATCAGAGTAAAGACCATTGGATTAGGAAAAGGACCTTGTAAACAAAGAATAAGACAATGTTTTCAAGTCCATGGAAGACAGGATGTTTCTGGCATGGGTCCTGCCCCCGGTGTCCTTAGGTGTGGCCACCTGTTTCTCTGTTTCCCATAGTTTCCTCCATAGGATTCTTGGAAGGAAAGGAAAACTCTTTAAGGAAGAATTGGTTTAATGGGGCAGGTATGAGTTTTGTTAGCAAGTTCCTGGAGCTAGCAGGACCCTTGTCTTTCTGTCTTGCTCTCTCCCATTTTCCTCATCCTTCCTTTGTATCTTGTGCCTTCTAGGTTGGACTTAGCCCAGTCTCTGGGACTCACTCAGCTGCAGGTGAAGACTTGGTATCAGAACCGCAGGATGAAATGGAAGAAAATGGTAAGAGAGGAGAGAGTGGTTCTAACCAGGTGCTCATCTTGGTGGGAAGAATTCTTAACATGAGGTAGGAAGGTTTGGGCTGTGAGATGGGAAGGGCTTCTAAGATGCTGGCTAGGAGGAAGGCTGCTTGAACTTGACTTGGATTTCCTAACAAGGGGGATATTCTTTTTCACAGTTTCCTTAGAAATCAAAGAAGGCCACAAGCTTCTCAGCTGCTAGTTTGAACCCCACCTGCTAGCCTCTTCAAATAACTTCCTTCCTCCCCAACCAAGAGCTAAGAATAGAAATCAGTACCCTCTGGTTATAGTGACAGAGAAAGCACATCTGTTCTGCTACTGTTGTCTTCTAAAGCAGGGATCCTCAAACTTGGTGGGTGTCAGAGTCAATTGGGTAGCAGGTGAAAATGCAGGGCTCTAGGCCCTCTCTCAGGATTCTGATTCCAGAGGCCTATGACAAGGCTGGGAATGGGCGTGTTAACAGGCACCCAGCTTATCAGGAAGCATATGGTCTAATGATCACAGCTTACATAATATGGCTGTAGTGTCTTGCAAATAAGTATTTTCATCTTTGATTTTTAAATATACTGAGACTAAATGACTCTATATTTTATGGAACTTTATTTCATTTTTATTATCCTCCCATCCCCCTCTCCTGTCTTTTTTAAAAAGCCATGTTAAAGCCAAAATTTCAAAAGTAGTTGAATGTTTCCTTTCCCAGTTCTATAAATCACAAGGAACAAGGCCCAGAGAAGAAAGGAGGAGTGGGATGAAGGAAGAAGCCCTGTTCTATCCTTAGATACTGGGTACCCATGTCATCTGACAAGGACCTCACTCACAATCTCACTGAATTTTAATGCTTTTTTCTTCCTGGATGGACCAGGCATTACTATGCCTTCCTTATGAAATGCTAATTTGCTAATCTCTCTGGTCAGAAGCCACATATCCTGGTGTTTTAAAGGCTGGGACATGATGTTTTTCACAATAATCAAATAACTGAGATAGATGTCTCTCTCTTCACTTTTCAGAAAAAAAAATCAGTGGAAGGTATTTTTCTCAAATTTATGGTTTTGTCTATTAATATTTTTCTTAAACCTTTAGTTCTGCTATTTCTTGGTTTTGTCTGCTAGCAACGAAGGGGAATAAAATAAGTATTATAAAATGCAAATAGTGAATAAAATGCAAATAAACATGAATGGGGAAAATCAGGGGAAAAGCCAGCAAGCAGCAACTATATTCCTAGAAAGGAATCTGTGAGCAGATCACATAATTCCTTCTGGGAGAACCTGACCTTGAGATGCAAGGGTTTTTCAATGGAGGTGACTTGACTCATGAATTACGCAGGAAATACGGCAGAAGCCAGTTGCATGTATAAACTATTATATATCTTATGAAACATCAAGTATATATTTGATGTCTCTTATGAACCAAGTTTTGTTCTGAGCACTATAAGAGGTAATGAAATAAAATATAACCCCAGCTGTCTTGGAATTCATGGTCTAGTTGGAGAAAGAAGGTCTGGGAAGCAGTAAGGGTGTACATTTGAGTTTAGTGCTGCTTGTAAGCTCATGAGTTCAGAGGAGAGATAGTGAATTTCAGAGAAGCTGAAATTGAAGGACAAGTGAGATTCAGTTAGTCATTCCAAAAACTGTACAAGGCTACACACATATAACTTATGGTGGAAACCTTTTGGGGGATTATTCTCTGGAAGAACCAGATTTGGGAGTGAGAAAGGCCAACCGTATTCCCATGCTTGCCCCTCCCTGATTGATTTCGGGCAAGTCCTTTCAGTGTTTTCCCTGTGAGTTCCACCACCCACCTCCTTCCTCGTCAATCATCATCATCGTCATCGAAATCAATGTCTCCTGAGTAGCAGAGGCATTGTTCAAATTGGTTATCAGCAATCTTCTCATGAGTCAGATGCTTAACGAATTGACAGCCAGCCCACTCTGCCAGTACCACCCAGAACGCGCAAGATGGCAGCCTGAGCCTCTGATGTCACTTGTTTTTCCCCAGCCACTTTGCTGGGGCACAGTTGAGGGCTGCTGGTTGATGGTTATCTCTGCCTTCTAGGTCAAGATGGAAGGACCTCAGCAGATTTAACCTCAGAGAGGGTTAAAATCAGGACCCACCAAATTCAGGTTCCTTTAGGAAACAAGAGCTTTCAGTTCACATTGGGGCTAATTTATTGATCACTTCATTTCATCGGGCAGTGGAAATGCAAAGACAAGCTATGAATCTGTCCAATTAAAAAATAGAATTAAAAAGGTACTCAGTCAAGTGGGGGATAACAGACCTGAAATTTAAATTATCCAGACAGATCAGGGCAACAGCAAGAACACTTAAGAGAGGGTTCAGAGTCAGAACAGAGAAAGTAAAGACCCTCAGATTCCCAGGCTGGAATGAGACACACGAGACACTGGATGCAAAAAGCAAGAGGCCGTATTTATTCTAACACAGGCGCCTGCGGGTGCTCAGCACAACCTCAGCTGTAGCTTTGGTGAACTGGCACACTGGGCTGTGAGGCATAAAGCTTTTATAGGGGACAGGGGGTCGCTTACAGCTTAGCACAGCAACAGCTTTTCTATTGGTTCCTCTGAATCCAGCATATAGGTCACCTAGGGGGTAAACTTGTGTTTTTCCAAAGTGTACTTCAAAACAAACCCATAAATCTATAGGTCACTCACGGGGGTCAAGGTTGTTTTTTGTTTAAGTTCCCGGAAAAACCACATGTACGTGCCTGGTTCTCTCTTCTATTTCTGCTTATCTGCTCTGGCTCTCCTTATCTGTTCCTGTTTACCTGATCGGGCCCTCGGACTGACTTTTCGGTACTTTCCTAATTATCCTGTTTTCTGAGTAGAACATCTTGTGGTTTTGTTATTGCACTGTCAGCCTGAACTTCTTAAGTTGGGGTCTTTCAAAAGAAGTGTTTCACAGAAGAGGCAGCATCTAAACTGAGACTCAGTGAAGGTGGAAAAGGGAATCACAGGCAGAAAAAAGGGGCAGAAGTTCTTGGGGACTCTTAAGAACTTCAAAATGTGGGCCGTATGTGAAGGACTGCGTTCAGTTGGAAGTCTAAATTCTACCTCCCTCAGAACAGCACAGCATTGTTGAGATCCAATTGCTTCATATATTTTGCTGGTAAACCTCTTTCAAGGCTATCTCTTCAGGTACTGAGAGGAAAAGAGAAAGATAATTGGGTAATAAAGATGTCTCAAGGCTAGTAACCTAATTGGAACTGGAAAAAGATTAGCACTTGATTCTCAGACTTATTCACACAGCTGCCAAGGACAACGCTGCCAAAACCAAGATAGCATCTTGCACTAGTTTTGACTGGTCAGCATTTGTAACCTATAGCGGGTTGGGTAAATTTAATCTTGCACATTAGATGGGACACTCACCCTCTATTCCATTTCTGCTGGCATTAGTTCCATTAGGATCCACGGTGTTTCTCAATAGGCTGAAAGCGTCTCATTATTTAGTGGTCTTTTTTTCAGCTTTAAAATACAATTCTCTTCTTCAAGAGGATCCAAATGGATAGGTCTTCCTATCCCACTCACAGAATTTGGGTAGGCCACACACTAAGCACCATCATTATCTTTTGCATTAAAAGTCTCCAGAGAGCAAATAATTCCATGACATTGTTACTGGTTGCTATCTATATAATCTTGGATAGGTTACTTAACCTCAGTGCGCCTCATTAATAAAATCCCTCACATACACCTCACAGAGCTGTAGTAGTAACTGAGCTAATTTCTTTAAAACATTTAGATGCTTGCAACACAGGATGCAGCTATTATTGTCATTATTGTTGTTATTTATCTGTCTACAAATTGCATATCTCTACAGAATCCAGATTTTTAATATTTTTTTTCCTGGGGGCGGGTACTGGGGATTGAACTCAGGGGCCTTTTGATCACTAAGCCATATCCCCAGGCCTGTTTTGTATTTTATTTAAAGACAGGGTCTCACCGAGTTGCTTAGCACCTCACTTTTGTTGAGGCTGGCTTTGAATTCATGATCCTCCTTCCTCAATCTCCCGAGCCGCTGGGGATATAGGTGTGCACCACTGCACCCAGCTGAGAATCCAGATTTTTGAAGGCCAACATAGATAAATTGAAAGTAGATCTTACAGGTTCCTGAGACCTTGTGCTTTTTCTTTTGGTTTAGAGTAGTCCTGGATTTTAGTCTGTCAGAGCCTTGGTATTTGTGCCCTGCTTGGGGTGTAATGGAACATGCCATCTTCAGGCTGGGACAGTCAACTAATGTGAGCAGTAATGGTATGGGAGGAGGTTCATGCTGGAGAATCCAAACTTGTTTCTCAGCTTTATGGAAATTGTTATCAGTTTTATGGCTGTCACTTTTCTATAAAGCTACAGAAAGAGAGGGAGAAAAAGAAGCAAAAAGTGCCTCAATTCAGCAGTCTACTGCTGCCTGGAGTCTGAGGGGAGCTTGGGTAATTGTAGATAAACATTAGACACAGACTAAACAGTGAACCTTCTACGTGTCTTTGCACATTACTCAGAATGAAGTACTGATAAGGGTATTGGATTCAAATGGTCAGAGTTTTTGTGTTCAAATCCCAGCTCTTCCCTGGGCTCACTCTTTGACCTTGACAACCCCTTTCTGTCAGATGTTTCCTGTCTGAAAAGGGAGAGAGGAAAAAGTTTCCTCCCAGCACTGACATTCTGTGCTGCCTAGTCAAACTGCCTGGCCCAGACCTAAACACCTGCAGAAGGAGGCAGGAGGTCCCATCTTGACATCCTCAGCAACAGACCATTTGAATGCCTAGTTTTAGAGTTCGAAGGAGAGCTGTCAGCAGGCATCGTTAATAAAAGTAGGTGGTGTGTTAGGTGTTGCTCCTAGAGGCAGAGGGAAGCGTGTGGCCTCTTGTGTTAGGAGTTGTCTAGCCTCTCTGAACTAAGGGGACAAATCGCCTAGAGGAATAACTGGGGAGGAGGGCTCTTGAGAGGAGGGCCACAGGGTGCATACATATGTGCAGCTCCTGGTGCAGGGCGGTTGTGAGATAATTGCATGTCTCAGGTGTGCTGGAAGGCAGGGGGCCAGAGGTCGATGCGGAAAGCAGCCAGGAGGGTAGTTATCTCCTAATTATTGCTTGCACTGGAATGTTTTATTCCATTTAGAAAATGGTCTGATTGTTTTGATTTTTTTTTCCCTCTGCTGTAGGAAAATAGCCAGGTGGGGTCGATCCAAGCTGTGTGGGTGGTGTTCTCTAATTGCTGGGCTGGACTTTCTTTTGCCAATTAGGTGGCTTCCTTAGACCTGCCCTTCTCTAACTTGATTACTCCATGGGGCAACTTACTTTTGTATAACCTCTTTCATACCCAGTGGAGCTGCTTTCAACATGTAAATTCCACCTTGGCACATTTAGGTGCTTTCAAAAGCCTGGGCTCATGCTGAAATCAAAATCAGATACTGACTTACCTGAAAAGGAAAAGGGGGACCTCTTCTCCCCAGAGGTGGTTTCTGTCAGCATCTATGCCTTGTTAAAGTTCCCTTCACAACTCTGTGTTAGCTTTTTGGGTGGATTCAGATAGATGGAAAAGATTCACAGCTAATAGGAGATGTTTATTGAGAACCTTTGGCTGTCCTCACAGCCACACACACAAATTAACTCAAAGTGAGTCAGAGATCTATTATAAGAGCTGAAACTATACAAATACTAGAAAAAAAACCCATAAGAGTAAATATTTGTGAACTGGCATTAGACAAAATCTTCTTAGATATGACACCAAAAGCACAAGTAACAAAAGAAATATTAAATTGGCTTTCACCAAGATTAAAAACCTTTGTGATGTGAGGGATATTATCAAAAAAGTGAAAAGACGACCCACCAAATGGGAGCAAATATTTGCACATCTTATATCTGGTAAAGGACATGTGTCCAGAAAATTTGAAGAACACTTACAACCCAATAATAAAATGACATCCAAATTTAGAAGGAATAGTAAAGGATTTGAATAGACCTTTCTTCAAAGAAGATATACAACCTACCGGTAAGTGCATGAAAAGATGCTGTACTTCATTAGTCATCAGGGAAGAAAGTGCAGATCAAAACCACAATGAGATACCACTTTGTACCCACTGGGATGGCTGTAATCAAGAAGGCATAATAGCAAGTGTTGGTGAGGATGTGGAGAATTGGAATCCTCACATGTTGTTAGTTGGAATGTAAAATGGTGCAGCTGCTTTGGAAAAATAGTCCTAAAAATGTTAATCATAGATTTACCATGTGATTCAACAATTCCATTTCTGGAAATATACCCCAAAGAAGTGAATGTATGGACTTAAACAGATATTTGCACACCCATGTTTATAGCAGCATTGTTTACACTAGGCATAGATAGTGACAGAAACCACCTCTGGGGAGAAGAGGTCCTTGTATTCCTTTTATTTTTTTTTTGTTTTGTTCTTTTTTTTAATATATTATGTATTTATTTATTTATTATTATTAGTTGTTCAAAACATTACAAAGCTCTTGACATATCATATTTCATACATTTGATTCAAGCAGATTCAAGTAAGTCAGTATCTGATTTTGATTTCAGCATGAGCCCAGGCTTTTGAAAGCACCTAAATGTGCCAAGGTAGAATTTATATGTTGAAAGCAGCTCCACTGGGTCTGAAAGACTCCTATAGCACAAGAATTAAAATCAAGAATTAATAAATGGGATGGATTCAAACTAAAAATCTTCTTCTCAGCAAAAGAAACAATCAGTGAGGTGAATAGAGAGCCTACATCTTGGGAGCAAACTTTTGCCACTCACACATCAGATAAAGCACTAATCTCTAGGGTATATAAAGAGCTCAAAAAGCTAAACACCAAAAAAAAATGAATAACCCATTCAATAAATGGGCCAAGGAACTGAACAGACGCTTCTCAGAAGAAGATATACAATCAATCAACAAATATATGAAAAAATGTTCAACATCTCTAGCAATTAGAGAAATGCAAATCAAAACTACTCTTAAGATTTCATCTCACTCCAGTCAGAATGACAGCTATTAAGAATACACACAACAATAAGTGTTGGTGAGGATATGGGGGAAAAGGTATACACTGCTGGTGGGACTGCAAATTGGTGCAGCCAATATGGAAAGCAGTATGGAGAATTCTTGGAAAACTGGGAATGGAGCCACCATTTGACCCAGCTATCCCATTCTTTGGTCTATACCCAAAGGACTCAAAAATAGCATACTATAGGGACACGGCCATATCAATGTTTGTAACAGCACAAATCATAATAGCTAAATTGTGGAACCAACCTAGATGCCCTTCAATAGATGAATGGATAAAGAAAATGTGGTATATATACACAATGGAATATTATTTAGCAATAAAAGAGAATAAAATCATGGCATTTACAGGTAAATGGACGGAGTTGGAGAATATAGTGCTAAGTGAAGTTAGCCAATCTCCCAAAACCAAATGTCAAATGTTTTCTCTGATATAAGGTAACTGACTCATAGTGGGGTTGGAAGGGGAAGCGTGAGAGGAATAGATGAACTCTAGATAGGGCAGAGGGGTGGGAAGGGAAGCGGATATGGGGGGAGGAAAGATGATGGAATGAGGTGGACATCATTACGCTAAGTATATGTATGAAGACACGAATGGTGTGAATATATTTTGTATGCAACCAGAGATATGAAAAATTGTGCTCTATATGAATTGTAATGAATTGTAACATGAATTGTAATGCATTCTGCTGTCATATATAACAAATCAGAATAAAAATTAAATAAAATAATAATAATAATTAAAAAGTGAAAGCATGGACTTAAACATATAATTGCACACCCACGTTTATAGCAGCTTTGTTTACACTAGCCAAAAGGTAGAAGTAACCCAAATGTCCATCAACTGGTGAGTGAATAAACAAAATGTGGTATATACATAAAATGAGGTATTATTTTCCTGCATATGCTGCAACATGGATCAACCTTGAGAACACGATGCCAAGTGAATGAAGCCAATGACAGAAGTCTTTGATTACTATTCCATTTGTGTGAAATGTTCAGAACAGCCGTTTCTATAAAGAGAAAAGGCAGATTGGTGGTTGCCTAGGGCTGAGGGCAAGGAGTTTGGGAGACATCAGGATGTTAAAAATATTCTGAAATTGCATACACTGACTGTTGCCCAATTCTGACTACCTTAAAAGTCATTGACTTGTGCACTTTAAAAAGATGAAATGTATGACATGTGAATTATATCACAAAAAGAGCTTATGGTTTGATGAATTACTATATCATTGTTAAAAGTTTAGCACCTGAAGGTCTTCTGCTGCTCTTGAAAGAAAGAGACATAGTTAATAATAATTTAGTGACTGCCTAGAAAGTTCTTGGAAGTTAGGTGTTCACAAGAAAGACACAGGATTGGCCTTCAAGGAGCTTCTATGCAAATGGAGAAGATAACATTAAGTGGGGCATGTGCTATAATTTGAATCTGGAATGTCCCTGAAAGACTTGCTGATCAGCTTGGTTCGGTTGGGAAGTGGTGAAACTTTTAGGAGGTGGGGCTTAATGGAAGGAAATGAGATCATCAGGGCATGCCCTTGAAGGGGACATTGGGTCCCCAGATCCTTCCTGTTTCTCCCTCTTTGCTTCTGACCACCACAAGGTGAATGACTTCCTTCACCACACATTCCTGCCATGATGTACTGTGCTACCACAGGCCCAAAAGCAATGAGCCAAATGACCATGGACTGAAACCTCCAAAACTATGGGCCAAAATAACCTTTCCTCTTTATAAGTTGGTTTATCTCAGGTATTTTATCACAGGTATTATGACTAACACTATACATAAGTAGCAAAAATATCTCTCATCCCTAATTTTCTCTTGAATCCAAGTCCTCCCAAAGCCCCTTTTTGTAGCTGCCCAGAACTATACCAAGCTGAAATTTGGAGCCAGCAGAGGAGGGAATGTTACATTTCAAAGTAAATTATAAATATTTTAAAAATTATCCTTGCCTACCTCATAGGATTCCTAGGCACGTCACAATTGGGATAATAAGTGTGAAAGTCATTTGATGGCATCAAAACTCATTTAGAGTGTGCTTTTGCATGCTTTATATCCTTTTTCAATTCTATGGAAATGTTTATTGAGAAAAGTTGGTTTATTTTGTAACAGTCTTTGAATGCCTGCTATGAGCAGGGACTTAGTGGTGAGGGGCAGGCAAGTAAACACAACAGTGACAGCATCTCATGAAAAGCACTCCTAGTGTGCATGGTGGAGACAGGTTGACTTATTTAGGGGAACAGGGCAGGATTCCAGAAGAAGTCATCCAGGAAGAGGCATGCTCTGCTCAGAGGAAATCTACCACCCAATTACAGTTCTGGGTCTCTCATATCCAGTATGTGTTGGTCACTCTCATCTTTCCTTTGTGAGATAAGGCATTGTTGTTTCCATTTTATGTATTTGGAAAACTGAAGCTCAGAGACTTTAAAGGGCTTTTCCAAAGGCAAAGCTGATAAGTGGCAGAGTTAGAATTTCATCTAGTTTTCCCACCTTCAAAGCTACAAGACTTTCTGCTATGTCCTACTACTTCTCTGAACAATACAAGACTCTGTTTTATAACATCTTTCTTTTCATGATAACAAAAATACTCATACATGATCCTTGTTGAAAATTTAGAAGACACAGAAAGAACACAAAGAAAAAAGATAAAAATTATGCGTGACTTCAATACTGCAAACTAGGTGGTATATGGTTGACTTGTCTCCAAACTGAACTAGGCTTATCTGATGACCTGTTGTTCACAAAAACACATTCTTAGTATTTCCCATGCCATTAAACACTCTCCTGTATAATATTTGTAATGGTTATCAAGTATTCTCTCTTCAGGATATATTACATTACCTACTCAATTATGTGGCTGAATGAGTACACACCCCAACTTTTGCTGTTATAACCCATGTTATGATGAATATTTGTGTGGATCAACCTTTGTTTTAGTCTTAGATGACTTTTTAGAATTTATCCTAAGGAATCTTTGGGTCAAAAAAGGGATGCACATTTAAAGGCTTTGATTTGAATTCTTACATTGTCTTGAAAAGGTTGTACTGTTTACACTTATATTTTCCTGCTTGCCTCAAATAATATTATCCTTCTGATTTGTTAGTGTGATAGTTACCATATTGACATTTAATTTTTCATTTTTTTCCCTTACTGAGGTTGATTTTAATGAGTTTATAATCATGTTATAAATGCTAAAATATATGATATTGACTAAAAATTCATCAAACTTGAATGAAGCACTTTTTGTAGGCCAGAAGAGAGAGGTTTAGAATACATTGTGCCACACCCTGTAACTTTGCTGCTGGGAAGGGAGAATTTAGAGTTTCTCTCTCTCTCTCTCTTTGCATTGAACCCAGGGTCTCACATGTGATAGGCATGTGCTGTACCACTGAGCCACATCGCCAGCCCTAAGAGAGGGTTTGGATGCTGTGTAAAGTCATCCTAGAGAGCAGAAGGGTGGAGGGAAGGAGTTATTTCTTAGACTCAGTCATTGTTTTCCTCTCACATAGGTTCTGAAAGGTGGACAAGAAGCTCCCAAAAGCCGAAAGGTCGTCCCAAGAAGAACTCTATCCCTACGTCAGAAGAGATTGAAGCTGAAGAGAAACTGAACAACCAGGCCCAGAGTCAGGAGCAGCTGGACCCCACTCAGGGACAGGAGGAGCCCTGTGAAGCACAGGAACCAGAAGCACACGATGTCCCCTTGGAGGTGGCAGAGCCACCAGGCCAGCCCCAGGAGTCACCAGTAGCCTCTTCTGAACCCCCACCATTAAGCTAAAATAAAACTCTTTGGGGGGAAGGGGGAGACTGGGAAGAAGGGAAGAGAGAGAAGGCAGGGAGACTAGGAGAAGAAAAACTTCTAACCAACTGGGGAGAAGAGATCCACCTCTCTCCCTCCCTCCCACGGTTCTCAGTGCTGTCTCCACCACAAGCATCTGAGGAAGACTGGTCTTAGTCCTTTCTCTTCATGGAAGGCTGTGTAGCCACGGATGCCCTTGATTCAGGGAGACAGTGCTTTGGAGCTGCCTGTCCTAGCTAGGGTGATGGCAATGGGGCTGGGTACCAGAAGCCTGTTTTGGTCACAAGCGCCATGCCAGTGTGCAGAGGAAGGCGGCCCCTGCTCCCTCCTTGTCACCCCCAGGCAGCCAGTCATCAAAGCAAAGAGAGATGGAGGCACTTGGGCAGCCTGCCCAGGATCCTTGCTGACTCAGCACTTATTTCTGTAGTTTTAAAAGAGAATTTAATGTTTTTTTTTTTTTTCTTGTTTGTTTTGTTTTGTTTTGTGGGGGGTGGGGTGATGAGCACAGGCAACAATGACAAAAGAAAAAAAAGTTCAGAGTAAAAGAGTTGTGAGTTATTAGAAATGTTCTGAATCCCATTTGTTTATTTGGAGACACGTGTGCCTTGGTACCCATTATAAAATGGTCAGGTGACCCAAAAAACTGATAAGCCTTGTTTTTCTTGCTTCCATAAGTTGCCCACCCCGAAGCTGCAAATGCAGATATGTTAAGATAACTTTTATTTTTTAACTAAAAATAAATCTTTCAAAAGGATCAAGTGTTTTGTTTCTTCTGGGGAGTGTATGTGACCCTACCTGAACGTGTCCAGTGGAAGGAGAGACCAGAGACAGCACTGACTCTCAGGGCTTTCTTTCCCCATCTATGAAATGAGACTAGCCCAGGCCACTGGCCCAGGTGCAGGAACATGGAAACAGAGCCAAACCCTGGAGCGAGGAAGGAGCAGAGTGCTGTGCTGTCCCCACCAGAGCATCTCCGCGGTCAGCCACTTTACATTTTTTGGTTTCCAACTCTAAATATTTTTACTTTCCTAAAGAGGTAATAAATTTACATCCTTCAAAAGTCAAAACAGCATAAAAACATGTCATACTTTTGTCCTATCCCCTGTAGGTAATCACTTTTATTGGATTATTATTTGTCCTTCCATTTATTCTTTATTAAGTGTCCATTTGGATGATTTTTTTTTTTTGCAACTTTTGACAAAAGAAGATTTTAAAACAATTTGGCTATATGTGTTCTGTGATTTTAAATTTAAAAGTGATGTCCCAGATAGACTGGGATGTAGCTTAGTGGAAGTGTGTGCTTAGCATGTGCAAAGAAAGCCCTGGGTTCCATCCTTACCGCCAACGAAATTAATTAATTAATTAGTTAAATAAAAGTGATGTCTTACTTTTAATAAGTGTAGGAAAAAGGTAGCCACCAGATGTCCTCGGAGGAGGACTTTACCTTCCTTCTTGTCTGATTCTTCCACTTTTTTGCTCTGACACTTGATTCCCCAGGGGTCACCTTCAGAGTCCTTTCTCTGTGGTGCCCTGCAGGGTATAATGCAGATAGGTGGTCAGCCACTTAATAACAGTCAGTCTGCCACGCTGCAGGCCTAGAGAATACTGGCCAGCTTTAACATGGGCTTGAACTGGGAAGCAGAACCTGTTACTAGTCCTGTGATGAAACAATCAAATAATTCATTACAAAGTTAAACGGGAAAGATCTGCATGTTTTCAATCATCTGGCTGCCTGCTTCTCTCCGTTAACGCAAGCAATCAGAAAGTGACTGCAGTTTTGACATTGCCAACGCAGTGCCTTCGCCCTCTTTGCTATAGAAATCAACAAAGAGAAAGCAGTCTTTCTCTGAACTCTTGTGAATAGACAAAGGACTTGGCCTCTGAGAACCAGTTCACACAGACCACACCTAGCTGCCTGTATGAGGTTGCTTGTCCCAAGCCAGCACAGTGCTGTCTGCTTCACCTGCAGCCCACCCCACAGTACAGCTTTATGATCTTCCTACAGGTGGTGTGACAATGAGCCAGAGTGTGCACAGTGGCCAAGGTAAGAAGGTGGATGGATCTGTGCCAGGTGAGTCTAACTCCTCAGGAGCTGTTCTGTCCTGCTCACCCCACCCCAGACAACTTTTTTTTTTTTGGATGGAGGTTTCCTATGCTGGCTTTTGGCCTCTTGCCCTGGGCCCTCATGCGTCGTTTTCTGCATTGTCTTGACTGTGACTGTCACTGCAGGGATCTCTGTGTACGTACACCCATGCTGGCATTCCTGAGTGCCTGGTTCCTGGTGTTTCTGACTTCCAGCTTTTACTCCCTGGCTCATCCTCTTTAGTTTGTTTCTTGCCCTAGGGGTTGAAGGTATTTCACTGGTGAATTTAAGACCTCGGATTATCTTTCCTTGTGTTTTGTAAGGCCCAGCCCAAGGTTACCTCCACTTACAAGCTCTTATCCTCCAGCTTATCCTCCAGCCTCAGCTCTGCATGACTTCGCCCTGTGACTCAAAAAGGGGCCAGGATGGATCACACAGATGCGCACACACACACACACACACACACACACACACACACTCGGCAGTGCTGGGGATTGAACCCAAGGACTTTGCACATGCTAAGCAAGGGCTCTACTACTGAGTTATATCCCACACACCCACACATACTTTTTTTAATTGACAAAAGAAAATTGAATCTATTTGTAGTGTATAATGTTTTGAAATATGTATACATTGTGGAATGGCTACATCAAGCAAATTAACATATGCATAACCTCACATACTTAACCATTTATTTTTGGTGAGAACACCTAACATCTACTTGGGCAATTTTCAAGTATATAATAAATTATTAACTTTAGGCATCATGTTATACGATACATATCTTGAAATTATTCTTCCTGTCTAAACGAAAGTTTGTATCCTTCACCCAACCCACATTTTATTCCTTGTCAGAAATGATACATCAGTCCTCATCCCTAGCCTCTGTTAACCACAGTTCTATTCTCTAACCTTATTTTAGAGTCCTTGTGTGAATGAAGCTCATTTCACTTAACATGAATGTCTTCCAGGTTCATCCATGTTGTCACAAATGACAGGATTGCCTTCCTTTTTTTATGACTGAAATAGTATTCCATTGTGTATATGTAGTACATTTTCTTTATCCATTCATCAGTTGATAGACACTTAGGTTCATTTCATATCTTGGCTATTGTGAATAATATTGCAGTGAACAGGAAGTGCTAATGTTTCTTTTGACACATTGATTTCATATCCTTTGGAGATACACCAGTAGTAGGATTGCTGGATCATATGATAGTCCTATTTTTTTGGAGGGAACGGCTAGGCCTCTTGCAATTGGTTCCCTTTGCCTGTGACTTGCTTGCAAGTCAAGCCCTGCTTCTTCTCCAACGGCATCTTTCCATTTTGTCTCCAGTTCCTAAGGATTATGACTGACATCCAGAACAGCTTCACAAGTTTCCTCTGAGTTGTGAATTGGAGGTTATTCCATGTGAGATCTGTAATTGGGTATTCAGTGAACTCCTCTGTCTCTTAGCATCTCATCTTTCTTGGGGGACTTGTGACTTTCATTCTCCTGTGGTCACCTCTTTTTGTAGGCCTTGCTAAATAAAAGCATCTCTCCCTTTTCTGGCATAGGATGGTGACCCTTGAGAGTTCAGGGTTTTATTTGAGGGTTCCATCATTGGCCAATTTTTGAAGTTTTCCAGAGCAGGAGAGAGAACTGAGGAAAGTCCTTAAGTCTCTGCTTTGAGAAGCTAACCAGGTAGAGACTTTGGCCTTCTCCTCTTTTAGGAATGTCTCTGCTCTGGGAGGCGTGGCAAGTGAGCACTTCAGCACATACTTTGGTCCCCTGCTGCTCTCTTGGACTGTGAAATGGGTCACTTCTTACAATTTTACACAAGTCCAGAATTCAGAAAGAAGTAAATGTCTTTCCCTGGGTCCCACAGTCACTGAGGAGTTGTGCTGAGAACCAAGTCGGATGCCAGATGTCCTACAGAGTCTTCACTGTTGGCATGCCTTTTCTTTTGCACACGGACCTGTGGTGGGCAGGCTGTCAGTCCCAGTGCAGGGGCTCAGAGGGAAGGGGTTTCCCTGACTCCATGCATCTCTCTGTCAGAGAGCAAAGGATTCCTGGTTTAGGTTCCTGACTATCAGTAAGCTTCCAAGTTAGCCTCTGAGTTTGTGTTCTGGGGCACTTTGCACACCAGATTGCTTCATGTCAACTACAAAGGTGTGTTAAAAACACAACACTGAGCCCTTGTTTGACACAGACAGTAACCAACTATGTCTCACTGTATGAGCCGTGAGCCCTCAAAATAGTTTGAACACATCTATCAGAAGCCAGCCTATCAGAAGGCAGATTTTCTTTATTTCCTTTACTGGGGATTGAACCCAGGGCCTTGTGCATACTAGGCAAGTGCTCTGCCACTGAGCTATGCCCCCAGTCCAAATTTTTAATTTTGAGATAGGGTCATGCCAAGTTGTTCAGGCTAACTTTGAACTTGCAATCCTCCTGAGTGCACAAATATGTGCCTTACACAGAAATATATGCACATGTATGAAAATACCACAATGAGTCACACTATTTTGTATTATTATGATGTACTGATAAATTAAAGAAATAAGTCTTGAACAGGTCTGTTTTGAGTTCTTCTAGAACTGTCTTGAAGAGGAGGTTTGAGTCCACCATTCTCACAATTTCTGTGCACTTCTGTGTAGAGTTGACTGTCCTTATCACAACCTTCCAAATTTGCCCAAGGGCTGGGTTCGGATTGGAATTGGACTGGAGTGTCTGGAGGTCTGTACTCAATAAAAGTAGTGCTATATCAGCCTACTCTGGGATTGTTCATTCCACAGAAAATGGGCATGTAGCAATCACTCGGTTCCACACGGTCTGCACGACAGACGGTCCCAGGGTTCTCCCTATTCCCCTACCCAAGTCAATGGCTAGCTCAATTGCTGGATCCTCTGGAAATTTTTTGTGGGTGCTACTTCAATCTTACCCCCATTCTATTTGAAAGGAACTGTAGAGGGGCAAGAAGCAGGGTTAACTGAAATGTGCTTTGCACAAAGACTCATTTCTCACAATTTCTGTGCACTTCACTGTCTGTGTGCTGCCTGAAGCCCAGAGGGCCTGGTGCTCTTGGTATTAATATCTCCCTTCCAAGCCCCTCATTGCTCTTCCTTCATTGGCCTTGCTGCGACTGGATCCTTTCCAGGCACAGAGGCATCCCTCCTCTTCTGTAGACCCTTTGAATTCAGCTCTGAGAGGCTGTGCCTCCACAGGCTCCATGTCCAAGAAACAAAGTCCTTTTTCCTGCTTGCCTCCCCTTTCCTCTTCCTTGCACCTCTTAGCATAATACTCTGAAGACACCTCTTCCTGCATGTGTTCCTCAATTAACTTTGCCTCTTCTCCAATCCAACCTGTTAATTCCTCTCTCATCTCTTCCTTTTAATGCACATTTTGTAACTGCCCTTGTAGTTCTGCCATCTTTCCAAAGAGGACTTGGATTTCTTTTGTTTCCCTATTAGAGCGTAAATTCCTTGAGGCTATTTTTTAGTTTGTGTGTTCCCAGTTCCTCTTTCTCTGCTGAGGTCTCCAAAGGCCTATACATAAGCAATTAGAAGGTCTGGATTCTCCTGGTTTCCTGCCCATTTCTTTCTTGGTGGTCCAGGGGTTTGCATTCTCAGCAGAATAGTGGGTACAGCTGTCACAAAGTCTGAGGCCCCCAATCATAAAATACCTCTCTTGAGTCTTGGTCATTACCAGAACTTTCCAGAGACAAAACGGATGGCAGAGCAAAATAGCACCCAAGGGAAATAAGGCTGGGCCAGTCTTCCCAAGGCAAGCCACAAAGAGAACCAAGGGTGGTCGGTGAGTCCATGCTTGAGGCCTTTGTGGGCAAGGGGCAATTTGCTACCTGTTGGCCTTATTTATTTATTTTTTTCACTTTTTAGAGTTTGCTATTTTAAAAAACTTGAATTTTTCTTAGCATTTGCTATTTTTAAAAACTTTTATGCATTATAATTATACATAGTAGTGGAATTTAATTCATACATGTGACTGTGCTAGTTTTAGAAAAGGTACTGACAGGGTTCTGAAGATGCCCTTGCAGAATTGTCCCTCAAGGGGACCCTATATATTATTGCAGTAGGCAGCATGGGGAAAAACCTCTGTCTGAAATTAAAATTAAAGTCCTGTGTAGACCAAAATGATTCAGGGCAGTAGTGGTGGGTCATGAGGCTGGTTTGACCTTGATGTTAGGAGGTGGCTGAGGGGAGATGAGTTTAGTCTAAGTGTTGTGGAGTGGCTTAAAGAGCAAGTGCAAGAAGCTCTGTGCTGTACCTGGGGGCTCAGCCATGTGAACTGGAGTCAGATCTGAAAACTCAGGAGGACAGTAGCCAGAGACAACCTTTCCATTTTTTAGAAGTGGAAGTTGGGAGAGATGGCAGTGCCTTGAGATAGGTCCCCAAGGCCTTCCAGGGTCAGAAACAAGAGTAGTCATGCCCTTAGGAAGGAGAATGCTTGGGACAGAAGCATGAGCAGTATCAGCTATAATGCAAGTTACCAAGAATTTCCTCAACATCTATTTTGTGCCTAGTCTTATTTAGCACTGCGGGGATGTTCTGGGGGAAAGAGAGGGAAAAGAGAGGGCAAAATAATGTGTCTCTGCCCTCAAGCTAAATTATTATTGGAGAAATTTATAACCTAGTAAGTTTGGGGTGGGCTAGGGATTCCAGTCACCTTCCCTTAACCCTGTGAAATGGAGTTCTTTCTGGGCAAGGAAGGTGATTCATGGGAGATACATCCCTAAGCATGCCCTCGCCAGGCTGGGCCAGCTAAGAGACAGTTAATGTCTTAAGTAGGCCCCTCGCGCACCTGGAAGGGTGATTAACACTGGAACAACAGGTGTTTGTTAAGTTCACCTGAATAGGTCTCTAATCCCAGATTGTCTCCCAAATCCTGGGTGGAGGGTAGTTTGGGGTGAGTAGAAAGATCCTAGTAATGCCGTTTATAATCTGGGCGTGGATACCGAAGGGAAGGTATAGCTCAGTGCCAGTCTTGTTTTGCCTCTTTGCATTTTGACCTTGCCTCACAAATGGGCAGTGGAAGGCCGTGGATGACAGTGGATGGAGTGGCCTTCCTGCTGCCTTTCACACCCACCGTTTGTGCCCCATCCAGGTGTGCTCCAGAGTTGGCCTCTACATGGCTGCTCGAGCTATCAAGTTAGGGACTGCAGGTCAGGTGTAGCCAGGAGGTGCCGGGGCGGACACTGTCTGCGGAGGGGGTCTGTGTAAATCACCACGACAGGCTCCTTTTATGCCTGCCAACCTGCCTCCTTTCTTTCCCAAACCCTCTTCCCTTCTGTTTATTTTTGTTGCGGATTTATTAGACACACAGTTAAGTACCCATTTAGCTCTGTGAACTGTCATCATGCCTGCTTCATGAATAAGATCATTCACCGACAAAACCCTTTAAACATTTTTTTTTAAAAAGAAGGTGGGGGAGGCATGGGGGAGAGGAGAGGCAAGGAGGAGGAAATAGTGCCCCAGGTCAGTGAGGAGGCCAAGAACAACCGAAACCCAGTGGCGGCTTCTCCTGCAGCTCAAGACTGTAACAAGGGCTCTCAGAGTTGCCTTGAATGTACCCTGTTCATCAAGACATGTGTCATGTCTCCTGCGGGATGCTGAGGTCTAGAGTTCATTCCTTTGTCTTGGCTGCCAGAGAGAACACAGTTTGGGGCAGGCCGAGTGGCAACCGTGCACCTGCTCAAAACCATTGCCAAGAACCTCAAGGCATGTCAGGCCGAGTCCTTGCCCCTTCGAGATCTGAAGTCAACTTCCTTGAGGGAAACCCTCCTGGTTCTGCCAGGGCTTCTCTCCTTCAGGTGGTCTTTCTTTTCAAACACCTGGTTCCTTACACATATAAATTGCTCAGTCTAAAATAGCAATTTTCAGAGTCTTTTTAATGTATCCTGACTATGCATAAGTCAGGCACTGTTAAAGACTTTCTTTCCAACTGTATTCCAGGTAGCGCGCTAAGGCCTTTACATCGTCACATTAACTCACTTAGCAGAGGTATTCTTACTGTCTCCATTTTGGAGGTGGGGAAACTGAGACTTAATGTGGTTAGGCCACTTGCACAGCTATTTATCATAGCTGAAGGTCTATTTTATCCTCCAAATGGACCTACACTTACTTATGAGGGGGCCAAGCCTGATCTAGGGCAAAGCATCAAGGCAGGCAGGCCCCTTACCCTCTGCCTCCCCAGCAGGTGCCCCTTGCCTCTGCTCCCATACCACTGAAACTGGGGCATCTGTCACAGCATGCCATTACAGCTTGGGGTACAGTCTGATCCTCAAATGCAAATGACCAAGGCCTCCACCCACCCACCAGTACTAACACGGAGTCCAGGGCCCCTGCCATCTCTTCTGTTGCATACCCAGGAATATTCAAGGATAGCTGAAATGCTAAATACCCTCTCCTAGCTACAGATGTGAATGATGCTGCTTCTCAGCCATTCTTGGAGTGACATCTAAAGTCCAAGGAGCCTTAGTGCTCTGCCCCTGGCTCTGGCCCCAGGATCACCTTGCTCCTCAGTAGTCCCAGAGTTAATCTTCCTGTTCCTGTTCCTCATCCACCTTCTCTTCTTTTTGGTTTCTCTTTCAGCCGTTTCTTTCTTTTTTGTTTGCACTTTGTTTTCAGTTGGGTTCAGTGCAAATAAAATCCATAAAAATGAAAAAGTTACTATGAATAAAGCACAATTATACACACACAATGTCCAATCAAAACAGACGTATTTGCACGCAAATATGAAGCAAGAAAGGGGTGTTCATTCACATATACGAAAACTTGATATGTGTCGGAGCTGGTTGTTCTGTATTGCTTTCTAAGGACGGCAAACACTGGCTTTTGTTAGCAAGACTCCTGTGCTTGTCTGGACCCTGGCACACAGTGTGTGGTCACAGGAATCAGAGATTTCAATGAGTGCATATTTCTAAAAAAGGCTTCTACACAGAGGCAGCTGGAAAACTTATTTTCCAGAACCAAGCCAGTTTTAGGCTTGGTGTCAGATTCTATTTAAAATACCTTATAGGGTGCTGCAAAGGCAGCTGGCTTCATTCATAATGGTGAATAAAAGGTACTTCAGAAACAACAGAATTTTTGTGAGCTTAATTCAGGTGAGTTTGCAATGCTCAATACACCTTAATTTTTACTTCTTTAAGATTTGTAAATAGGTTCTCAAAGTGGATCTTTGACAATTTTACAAATGCTAAAACAAAAAGTACAAATTTAAAGTTATTTAGAGTCATATTCCCATGGCTAAAACATTTGACTCTCTTTTGATCTTTGGGAATATGTGAGGAGACATGTCCAGTTTTAGATCTTTTTAGCACAAAAGCAAGATATCATGATTATACCTTGGCATATCTCAATTACTTATGGCAAGTCAAGTGCAAAGTCCCAAGTCAAGTTCAAGAGCAGACAACTTAGATCCCAAGAGAACAGTGAGGGCTTAGCCATGAAAAACTTCAGAATCCATCAGCATTAAATCAGAGTTGTTGAAATACTATACAGAGAGTTTTCAGTAGAACCTAGAGGTTCCTTGTACTATAATGTACATAGAAATATGGAAACTTTTCATATTATCTAATAATTTTTTCACTTTGTAGATTTTAGGAGAAAAAAGTGAAAACTGAGTCTCCATTCTGTACCCCCCCCTTTTTTTTTAACCTTCGATCAAGGTAAAATCTTTTCTTTTTATTCCCAAGGAGAGTTTTTTTGTGTCCATATTTCCTAGGCCATATTTAAGACATTCACATTTTTTTTTCAGTTTTGTGAAAAAAACATGACTTGGCAAATATAGCAATGGCCTCCACCATCTTGTTAAATCACTCAGATGTTTTTCAAACCAGTCAATTTGGAATTCTCAATATTTTCTGAATTATATTTATGTCAATAAAATTAAGAAGTAAAATTTTATAGATTTGGAAAAAGGTATTTTTATTTTTGGTTTATTAATTCTGGACTTTCAGAAGCAGCCATATCAATTTTAGAAGATGGGTAGCGAAATAGAGCTATTTTTGGCTGAAGAAGGGCTAAGCCTAAGTAAAGAGCTGCTATGTCCGTGAGTCTCTTTTTATCTATAGCTTTCTCTTCCATAATTTCCCCCTTTGTAATTTATTTGTAAACTAGATGTGTTCTTTCCATGAACATTTAAGTCACTGACATCAATATGAACTCACGATATATTTTATCTTAAATAATTAGGTCTGGGGCAGAACCTGTATAGTGTGCTTGGATTCTCCTGTCAGTACAGAGAGCAGTGAAGCCATGGCACACTACTAGGTCATGTGGAAAGGACACCTATGGACACACAAGCTGGCTCAAAGAGGCTTTCACTTACTGAAAGTAAACAATGCAAGTGTCAGTAAAAAGAGAAGTGTAATAGGGTGAAACACATCAAATATGTATAAATCCATGTGTTCAGAATTTTAACAATAACAGTCATTCACCACTTTATGAAGGATGCTAGGAAATCAAGTCATGATTTTGAAAACTAACAAATAAAGGAAAGCATCAGGCATTTATCCTATATGAAATATGCCTTCAGGTAACTAAATAGTTGATGAGGGGAAGTTTCTCTTTAAATATGATAATAATTGAATAAGAAATGATTGATTTTTTAGAAAATATTTGTTAATTGACCTTTATTTATTTATATGTGGTGCTGAGACTCGAACCCAGTGTCTCACGCATGCCAGGCAAGTGTGCTACGGCTGAGCCATAACCCCAGCCCAAAATGATTGATTTTTAATATTGCCATTCAGAACCTCATTGAATTAATGAATCTGTGTGATGATCACCAGTGTATCTTAGCATCACAGAGCGACAACCAAACATTATGTAAGTCCTAATAAAAGTACACAACACTACATATGAAGGAATCTTGCAAAAGAAAAAAATATCAAGCCAAACCTTGATCACACTTCTACATCAAATATCAATTTATAAGGGTATAAAAAGACAAAAGACAGGGACACATCAACAATATCCGAATAATATTTCAAATAACTCATTGGTATTGACTTTTTAAATTTCATTCTCATAAGGTAAGTCATCCTTGAGGTCTGTAACAGTCCATTTTTCATTACTATAACAAAAGACATGAGGTGGAATACATATGAAGAAGTTTATTTTGTTATTTTGTTCACAGTTTTGGAAGCTGACAGTTGAAGCAGGCTCTTTCAAGAGTTTGCCTTGGTTGTGTCACCTCATGGTGGATGGCAATGGCAGGAGTCATTGTAGCCAGAGAGTGGTCAGGGTCCAACAATCCATACCATAGACATGGTCCCAGTTGACCTAAGGACTCATCTGCACCTGTTAAAGTTTCCTCTCCACCTCTGTACCACTAAACTGGGAACCAACCTTTCAACACACAAATCTTTTCGGGACACACATACACCACATAGAAACCTTAGCATTGTGGAAGTTCACAGTCACACTTGGAACCTTGTCAACATCTAAAACTTATCTACCTTGAAAATGATTTTTATACATCTTATTCTTGGATCATGACTTTCAATTCTTTCCATTCTTAATTCAACTATTTATCCTACAACTATTTTTAAATGCCTACAAAACCTCCATTCCATAGGCTTATTTTCTCATGAAATATTATTTTTCTCCTTTCTTCCTTTCACTCTTTATTCACCTTAGATTTTATACTACATTGACACGTTGACTTCCTTCCATTTATGTTTTTATCCATTTCTGTCTAGAAAAATCTCCAATCCCAGGTGACCTGAACTATTTTCTTCATCAAACTTCACGGAAGAGCACAGGGCACCCCCATCCCTGCAGGCTGAGCAGCCTCTGCTGTGTCCTGGATGCTTCATGGAAACCATTTTCCTCTTTCTAGACACACTGCATTCCATGTGCAGTGACCATTTCCACCTTCTCCTCCTCACCCTTGGCAGGTGATTTTGCTTCCAGCTTTCCATTTAAAACAGGCTGTAGATGAGACTCCCTCAAATCCCTGTTACCAAGCCAACAAGCCCACACATCTGCCCCATGTTTCCTTTTTTTTCCCTCCTGTTTCTGAAGATGTGTTCATACCCCGAAGCAGAACTACTTCTTCCCCAACTTTTGGAAGCTTACCTTAAAGACTATACTTTCTCATTCCTTCCTCTTTAATCTCTGCATCTATCCTCTAAGCATTATTTTAAATAGCTTTATTGATATATAAGTGACATACAACAGATTTGAAATATTTAAGGTGTATAATTTGATAAGCTTTTGATATAAGTATATCCACGTAAAAAACTTCACCATAGTCAAGATAGTGAACATATCCATCATCCTGAAAGGTCTCTTCTTGCCCCTTTCTAATCCTTCCCTGTTCCTGCCCCACATTCCCAAGCAACCACTGATCTGCTTTCTGTCATTATAGGTTATGTTTCCTAAAGATTTATATAAATGAATTATATACTGTGTACTGTTTTTGTCTGACTTCTTTTTTTAATCAGTGTAATTATTTAGAGATTCACTCATGTTGTATATTCAAATAGTTCATTTAAAAATTGCTAAATAGTATTCTAATTGTGTGTAAAAAACAAAATTTATTTATACATTTACCCACTGATGGACATTGTTTCCAGTTTTATGCTATTACAAATGAAGCCTGATTAGAATATTAATGAATATGTCTGCTTCTTTTCTCATGGGTAATGACTGGTTAAAAGATAAACTTATGTTTAACTTTTTAAGGAACTCCCCAACCATTTCCCCAAGTGTCTGCACCATTTCTCGCTCCTACCAGTAGTGGGCAAGAGTTCCAGTTCCTCCATGTTCTCACTAGCACTTTGGATGGTCACTCTTTTTACTTGTGATTATTTTAGTTTTGTAGTGGTTTCTCACTGTGGTTTTAATATGGCATTTCCCTAATGACTAATTATGTTGAGCATTTTTTCATGTGGCCATTTGCTATCTGTGTACCATATTTTGTGAAATGTCTGTTCAATCTTTTGGGCCATGTTTAATGGGGTTGCTTGCTTTCTTAGGATTGAGATTTTTTTTTGTTCTTATATTCTATGTACAAATCCATTATCAAACATGTGCTTTGCAAATACTTAATCTATGTCTTGTCTTTTCATTCTCTTAGCTGTGTTTTGATAAGCAGAAGCTTTATTATTATGGATTAGTATCATATCTATGAAATTTTTGTCTCACTGAAGGTCACAAAGATTTTATCCTATGTCTTCTTCTAGAAGTTTTACAGTTTTAGATTTTAATTTGGTTTCTGATCTATTTTAAATCATTTTGTAAAGGTGCAAGGAATAGATCAAAGTTGTTTACTTTCAGTTTCTCTCTTTTTGTGTGCTGAGAGCTAATTGTTCCATAACCATTTGGTGAAAAAAGTTATACTTATTCCACTAAGTGCCTTTAGATTTTTGTCAAAAGTCAGTTGTCTGTATATGTCTAGACTTTCTATTTATGGACTCACTATTCTGTTTCACAATCTATTTTCCATCACTAAGCCAATGCCACTCTGTTTTAATTGTTGTAGCTTTACAATAAGTGTTGAAATAACGTTCACCCTTTTGCAAAATTTGTTTGGCTATTTCAGGAAATCCACCTGGATGGAGTTCTCCTCTCTGCACCACAGTCTGGAATCTCTTTCAAGGTAGTAAATTGGGGCAATCCATAACTCAACATGTTTATTTTCTCATCTTTCAGAGCCCTCTGTCCTTTGTTCTCCAATTTCCAACATCTGGAAAACCTTTGTTTCATATACAGGTTGAGTATTCTGAATCTGAAAATCCAAAATCTGAAATGCTCCAAGATCCAAAACATTTTGTGTACCAACATGACCCTGAAAAGTGGAAAATTCCACATCTAGCCTCATGTTTAGTCAAAATACAGGCATACTGAAATATTGTATAAAATCATCTTGAGACTGCATGTATGAAGTATTTGAACATAATTGGCTTTTGCCCCAATGACTTGGGATCCATCCCCAGTATCTCATTATGTATTTCCAAATATTCCAAAACCCCAAAACTCCAAAGTCTGAAACAGTTTTGATCCTAAGAATTTCAGATAAGGCACATCCACCTGTATTTTGTCTGATTGTTGTTTTTGTCATTTCAGGCAGGAGGGTAAATATGGTCCCTATTACTCTATCTTGGGCCAAAGTAAAATTCTATTTCATAAATATTTAAATATCAATTCTCCCATTGTAAGGAATAACCATCTTAAACATACCTTTATCTCTAGTCATGGATTTTTCTTTCCCATCCATTCTTCCCCAAAATAGTTGTCTGTACTTACAGTTTCCATTTCTTTCCTTTCCACTTATTGCTTAGTTAATTCTAATCTGGTTGTACTCCACCACTTCACTGAAGCAATTTGTGAAGGATGGCAATGACTTTAAAGCCAGGGACAATTCCCAGTCCTCAACTTATGTGACCTTCTGCATGTCTGAACACCCCTCATTCTTGAGTCCTCTCTCTTTGGATCTGATGACCTTCCTTCTTTTCTCCCACTTTGGCATATTTTGCAGAGGAGGTGCTTCTTTGAAGGCTCACCCTCATCTACCAAGGTCATTAAATTCTTGCAGTTCTCTAGGTCCTATGTTTTCTCTATAATATGTATTTATTTCTTGATCCATCTTCTACACAGCCCCAGGTTCAAAGATAATCTAGCTGTCTACTCAGCATGTATACTTAGCTGCTGAAAAGTGTATCAAAAACTCCACATCCAAAATTAAACTCACAATATTTCCCCCAACCTGGCCTTCCTTCCTTTCTTTTTTTAAATATGTATTTTTTTTAGTTGTAGTTAGACACAATACCTTTATTTTATTTATTTATTTTTGTGTGGTGCTGAGGATTGAACCCAGGGCCTTGAACATGCTAGGCAATTGCTCTACCGCTGAGCCACAACCCTAACCCCCTTCCTTCCTTCTTAAAAAAAAAAAAAAAAAGATAACAAAGGTAAATCGTTCTGAGTTTCTGTGAATGGCATTATCATCACTCCAGTTACATAGGTCAGAAACCCAGAAAGCGTTCTCAACCGTTTCTCCTGTGTCCAATGTACCTACTCTGCACCTCCACTGTACTTCAAAGCCTCATTTTCTCTCATCTGCATTTCTGTGTAGCTGCATAACTGGTCTCTCTCCACATCTACTTTTTCTTTTCCTTTTGCAATCTACTCTCCAAATGGTAATCCAAGAAGAGTTGTCTGTACAACTCTTTCTACATTACTTTCTTCCTTTAAACACATCTGTGGCTTCCAGTTATTCTTAAAAGACCAAAATGCTACAAAGCATGGCATTACCTGGCTTGGCCACCCTTTCAGCTCCTACTTCTACCACTCTCCCCCTTTCTTGTGCACTCCAACCACATCTCAATTCTTCGGAAGTACCATGCTCTGTTTCTTCGCTGTGCATGCCATTCCCTCCTGCAGGAATCCTCCTTCCATCTTTCCTTCCCTGCTAAGCCCTTCTTATGCTTCAGCTCTCAGCTTGGTCTTTACTAGTTCAGGGAAGCCAGCACAGACTTCACAAACCAGGTCATCCTTTCATCTGCTGTTCATCTTGCCTTTGAACTACTTAACATGGTTTGTAATTATATATGTATGTGTACTTGCTTAAATTTGTGTCTCCCATCAGCTGGAAGTGCCCTGATGGCAGATAACCTATCTGCTTTTGCTTATCACTATAGTCTCAATACCTGGAATAGTCACCAACACATAGTAGACTCTTAATGTTCTGTTGAATAAGTAAATGAACGAATAAGAATTTAGGACCCATCTTTTGATAATGTGAGCCAAATGGTAATTATAGTTTTGGTTTCAGTCTAGAAATTGATTTTACTGTGACTATGATGCATCCTGAATTGCACAGTTTCCCAGATTATAACAATCTCAGAATCTCCCCACATATAACCACTGTTCAGAATGAAACCAAATGCCTCCATCTGTTCCCAGAGAGTGAATACTAAGGCCTCCCATTAATTATCATTAATTCCAGGAAGTAAAGAACTACTCACCTCCCCATTATGTGTCTCATGGCAAGTTTTCTGAGACTTCTATGCTTCTATCCATTCTGTTTAAAGCTGGTACTATTTTAATCCAGACTAGTCCCTGTGACTACTTTTAAAAATTGATTATAACTGATAGAGGGAATGACAGGTAATTAATTAGGCACCATAGAGCTTTCCAAAAGTAAACACCCATGAAAAAAAAACATGACCATTGAGATCACATATCAGTACCCACAGCAAGTTATATCCAGGGTCATCAGAATGAAAATACAACATTAAGCTTATATTGTTATATATAAATTATATTTTAATATGAATGATTTTTAAAGGTATCTAAAGTGTCTCTCAATATATTTGATTTAAAGTTATTTTAGGGAGTCAGTTTCTCTAGAAAATATGGCTTTGAGGCTCTGCCACAGGGTTTACCAGTGTTCATGGTTGTATAGAGCAGGTTGTTTCCTGTTAGCAGAAGTCAATCAGGACTAGTCATGCTCATTGCACCAACATGGGTCATGCATCAGACCTGCATGGAGGATGAGAGATTTTAGAAAGTTTTGTTCCTTAAAGAGCACATTGGGGAGAAGCCTAGTGGCCAGGAAGTAACATGCAAGAGCCATGCAAAACCAGGTGAATCTGAAGGTCCTATTCCAGGCATTGCTTTGGGTTCTAAAATGCTATCCTAAAATGCCAGTCAAGTTCAATGCACTTACTTCAAAGACTCAACCTATGTCCTCCACTTCAGACTTCCCTTTGAACAAAGATATCTATTTTCTTTAAGCTCTCAAAATTAAAAAAAAAAATCTCTTCCTTAAGACCAGTCTTCCTTTATTCACCCAGCTATCTGAACCCCCTTCAGTGTGTTGAAGATGATTTTGCCTTTTTAAGGGGAGGAGAGAGATTCTGCTACACCATTCCCTAGGAAAAAGGGACCACTCATTGTGAATCCAACCTTCTATATGCAGTGAATGTTCATTCTTTAAGGTGCTCCACCCTCTCCAATAAAAGCTAACATTAGGGGGTCCAAGGTATTTTATGTGAGTCTTTCTATGAAAAGTGGAAACAAATGAGAAGACATAATCTCTGGCAGGTCACACTACCATTGATCTCCTATCTCCAGCCAAATTTGATTCCCCAAGAAATGTCAAATCAGTATCTTGCACCAAAGTTTACTAACTTATCATTATAGTCTTGATACCTTGAATAGAGGGCTTTTTTTGGCTGCTATTTCCTATAGAGTGATAGCATAGTTGCTTTTTTTCCACTCTCACCTTTTAAATTGGTGTATAATAATTGTACATATTGATGGGATTTGTGGTTACATTTTTGGACAGGCACATGATATAACAATATAATTTCATATGGTCTAAATTATAACATTTAGGAAAGTAGAGGTTAGAAAATCACTACCATCTTGTCTACTTGGTAATTGCTTTATTTATTTGTTTGCTTTACATTTTTTGTTTACTTTTAAAAAGTAGACTAATTTTTTTTGGAGCAGTTCTAGGTTCACAGTAAAACTGAATGACAATTATGGAGAGTGCTCCTTTGCCTACCAGTCTTCCCTACTATCAACATCTCACATCAGGACAGAACATTTATTACAACCGATGAACCTACGCTGACACATAGTTATCACCCAACTCCATAGTTTATGTTAGGATTCATTCTTGGTGTTGTGTGTTCTATGGGTTTGGAGAAATTTTATCCTAATGGTGGATACAAAGTAGTTTCACTGCCTTAAAATTCTCTGTGCTCCACCTATTCAATTTGTCCCTTCCCCTCACCCCTAGCAACCAGTGACCTTCTTGATGTCTCCATAATTTTGCCTTTTCCAATATATCATGTCGTTGGAATCACACACTATGTGTCTTTTTCAGATTGGCTTCTTCTACTTGAGAATATGCATTGAAGTTCCCTCCATGTCTTTTTATGACTTGACAGTTCATTTCTTCTTAGCACCGAATAAGATTCCATTATCTGGATACACCACAGTTCATCTATTCAGCTACTGAAGGTCATTATGATTGCTGCCAAGTTTGGGCAACCATGAATAAAGTTGCTATAAACACTCATGTGCAGGTTTTGTGTAGACCTAAATTTTCAGTTCCTGAGTATGGGTATTGGAGCATATGGTATGAGTGTTTTTAGTTTTGTAAGAAACTGTAAAACTGTCTTCCAAAGTGACCATATAATTTTGCTTTCCAACCAGCAATGAATAGGAGCTCCTGTTGCTCCATCCTTGTCATTTGGGTTGCCGGTGTTTTGGATTTTTTTCCATCCTAATAGGTGTGTATTAGACTGTCATTTTTAAAATTTATGTGGTGTTGGGTATCTCATATGGCTAAATGTAAATTATATTAATTTCTTGGGTGAGATGTCTATTCAGGTATTTTGGCCATGTTTAATTATTATTTAAAATTTTTTCTTTTAGTTGAACATGGACACAATACCTTTATTTTACTTATTTATTTGTTTATTTTATGTGGTGCTGAGGATCGAACTCAGTGCCTCATGTGTGCAAGACAAGTGTTCTGCCACTGAGCCACAACCCCAGCCCCTAATTATTTTTTGTTTTGTTTTCTTATAGCTGAGTTTCAAGAGTTCATTATATATTTTGATAACAGTCTTTTATCAGTTACATCTTTTGCAAACATTTTCCCCCTAGGTTGTGGCTTATCTTCTCATTCTCTTGACAGCATTTCACAGAGTAGAGGTTTTAATTTTAATGAATGAAATCCAGCTTCTCAATTCTTTGATCCATGAATCATGCCTTTGGTGTCACATAAAAGCTATTGCCAAATGTCAGGTTATTTAGGTAACCATGTTTTACCTTCTAGGAGCTTTATGTTTAACATTTTATATTAGGTTTGTGATCCATTTTGAATTAGATTTTGTGAATAGTCTTTTTCTTTCTTTTATTTTTTGCATGCGTATGTCCAGGTATTCTGGCACCATTTCTTGAAAATACTATCTTTTCTCCATTGTATTGCCTTTGCTCCTTTGCCAAAGATCTGTTGGTTACATGTTGGTTACATGTGTGCATGTCCATTTCCGTTCCATTTTGTCTATTCTTTCACCAGTATCACATTGTCTTGATTACTGTAGTTTCACAGTGAGTCTTAAAATTGAGAAGTGTCAGTCCTCCAACTTCGTTATTTCAATATATATTGGCTATTCTGGGTCCTTTTTCCTCTCCATGTAAAATTTAGAATCAGTTTGGTAATATCCTCAAAATTGCTTGCTGGGATTTTGATTGGGATTGCATTGAACCTATGGATAAACGTATGGTTCTTGCTTTTGTAAATGACAAAGATTAAATATGAAGAGGAATTTTAAGGATTGATCTGTTGGGAAGTTTTTAAGAGTGTACTAATGGCCATAGAGAGATCTGTGGTGATCCATTAAATTTGAAGATGAAGGCCAAAGCTGTTTTTATTATTAGTTAAGTGTCTCTGAGTTAGGGAAGTGCTCCAGGGTACCGAATGTGGTCTTGCTTCAAGAAGAACTTGTTGATCTTGCCTCTGTACTCCTGCTATGGTTCTCATTTCTCCTGTTAAACCCGAATTTCTTGAGTTGCCTAGATTCCCTGTCTCCACATCTTCATATCCCTTCCATTGTAAAATCTACTACATTTGGCCTTTTGCTCCCAAGACCCCAGGGGTCAGAGTTCTTACTTAGGTCATGTGTGACTTTCTAATGCTCAAATCTATTCTTCTAATTCATTGCACATCATTGGCAGCAATCTCTTTCCTGAAACTCTTCCACACCCACACTCTCCTAGTTCTCCTCCACACTCTCTAAATCTTCTCCTTTGATTTGCACCTTAAATGTTGGCTCTTTCAGCCTTAATACTCTGTCTATGGGATAATTCCATTCTTCTCCAAAACCACAGTTATGAACCATTTTACAATGACTCTGAAATTCAGCATCTTCAGTCTGGATCATGCTCTTGAGAGACTGTGTCCATCTGTCCATTAGATATCTCCAGCTGGATATCCCACAGGGACCTAAGTTTGAGATGATTTTTTTTCTTCCCCTCCTGGGTGCTATTCTCAAATCCTCTTTCCTCATTATATTTTCACATCCAAATTGCTACCAAATGCCGTCAGTTGTTCTTAAATATACCTTCAATTGCTGGTTCTCATGTCTATCTGGACCCTCATTAATTTTCAATGTTACAGTAGCCTGCCAATTTGTCTTGTGGCCTTTGGTCTCACTGCCTTTTCATTCATTTTTTACTCTTCCCCCAAAGTAATCTTTCTAATATACATATCTGGATACATAATTCTAAAGCTCAAATACATTTAAGGCTCCTGATACACTGCAAGGTAATGTCTAGATTTCCATGCAAGACTCATGAGGCCTTCATGATTTGCCCGCTTCCTGTTCCTGGATTTATATACTTTGCCTATCCCATCCCACTCCTCAACCCGCACCATGATCCAGCCACACTAAACTATTTGGATTCCTTGAATATCCATATAGTTTCAGGTCTAAGTTGCTTCTCAATTGTCTTAAGACACCTGACTTGCCTCAAATACCTGCTGGGCTCCAGTGTCTCCATTACTTATTTACATGTCTATGTACTCACCCCCTAGACTATAAACTCTTTAAGAGTAAGAACATTTTTCACATTCATCTTCTGTTTCCCAAGAGCCAATCCTGATGCCTGGAAATGTTTGCTGAAGGAATATGAATAAGTGAATGGGACAAGGTGACAGTGATACCCTTTACTGAGGACAAAAGTGGTGTTGATGTCAGATGAGAGATGGTGAATTATTTTGGGCAGAGGCGTGGGAAGAGCACTGGGAAGAGTCTCCCGCACTTTCTCAGCATATCCCATCCTTCTAAATCCAGTCCTTGATTGTGCAGAGAGAGCCTGGGGCAGAGTGGCAGTCAGGACACACACAGGAATGCTGATCCTGCTTCCACCAATTACCTGCCTAAAAGTGGTGGCTGTCATGGGGGCCTGAGATCCCTCATTTGTAAACTAAGGAGATTGGGCCAGTGAATCTCTTAGCTCCATTTCCATCACAACAGTGTATTTGGTTCTTTTCTGTAACAGGGAACAGAATGATACAGAAGAGAGAAATGTGGCTCAGATGTGAACCATATAGAAGGCAAAGAAATTAGAAGGGAGAGGGAAGAAAGGAGGTGTACATGCTGTGATAAAAGTTTGATATTTTTGTTGTTCTACAGAAGGCAAGTGAGGGTTGAGGCAAGAGAAAGACATAGTTTGAATTCAAAAAAGGTTTAGGAGCAGATCTGTATGTATGTGGAAAGCACCACTTAAGGATGGATTAAACAATGAGCAGACTAGTGGTGGGGCAGGGGACCGATTCCACGTGTGTATGATTTTGTTGGGATAAACCCAGCTACTACGTACACCTTTGATGCTTTAATTAAAAAAAAAAAAGTCAGAGAAAAGGTTAAAATGAGATTGGGTGGAAGAAGAGGAAATTCTTAAAAATTTAGTTGGTGAGAAGGATGGTGAACTAGCAGCACAGAAACGGAATGCTGCGATGTTGGTTTTTGTTTTGTTTCGGTGCTAATGTTGTTTGTGGTGGAAACAGCAAAACTTAAAGAGGGGGAACTAAAAGCAGGCTCCCCCCTTCGCTCCTGGACAGCCTGCCTACTTACCTTCAGTGAAAACAAGCAGTTAATGTAGCATGTCGGGCACTGGCCACTGGCTCCCTTCCTGGGCTGTACCTTCTGACTAATAGCCAGGTGAATACTGCCGACAAAGAATAAAGGTCAGGTTACAAAGACAACCAGACAGAGCCAAGTTACCATGACCCCACTGTGGGCCATTGTGTCCTTAGCACTTAGGGATTTTACATGAAGATAAAAGAATAAGATGACTCTGACACTCTGTAGTCAAGGGGAAAAGAGCCCTGGGTTGAGAAGAAAATGACTTGCACATAGCTCTTCTGGAAACATCTCCAGCAGAGTGAGGTCCCTTTGTCTCTTTGACCTCACTCTCCAGACTGTTCAAACCAAGTCGAATGAAATGATGTTCCTGTCTGTCCCTCAGTTGGATGAGAGTGTAGACTACATATGTGCTGTAATTAATGTACACATTTTAAAGGGGGAAGTTGGTGATTTTCAAAGCAAGCCTTAGGGCAGACTGGGTAAAGCAAGGGCTTAGAAAGTTATAACCAGGTACTTTACTCTGCTTAGAAGCCACCTTCATGAGACCCTCAGAAAGCTATGTGGGGTCTTTTTACCTGGTTTAATCAGAACTGAAAGAAAATGGATGAAAACCTGACTACCAAAGATGAATAGAAGTGACCACAGTTAACAGAAGAGAAATGAGGTGTTTCGGTTTTAAATTCTACATCTCACATGAATTTACTTTAGGCCATTTCCACACACACACTCTGTAGAATTGTTTTCAAATCATACCATACCACCTTCAGGCTTCTGGCAGATTTGAAATGGAGATCAAGTTGAACAGCAAAGTGGAACGGAAGATCCCAGAACCCTATGTATTAAAATAATAGATGCAAATCACGACATGAACGGTGAGGGAGCAGCAGAAATCTAGCAGGGCCTGAGTGTGGATCCTGCTGGCCTGAAGAGCTCCTGACACCTCAGGAGTGCGGTCCACAAGGGCTGAGTCCTGAATGGTCTGAAGCTCCGGGTTGAAGAGGTTCTCATGTTGAAAGCCTGGTCTCTCTGACTAGGTGGCCAGCTGCAGGGCAAGGATTGTGTCTGCCTTCCTCGCTTGTGTGTGCCTCAGACAGAAGCTCAATAATACAGGTTGAAGCCAGGCTTAGTGGTGCACACTGGTAATCCCAGTGATTCAGAGGCTGAGGCAGGAGGATCATGAGTTTGAGGCCAGCCTAGGCAACACAATGAGACTCGTCTCAAAAACAAACAAATACCACAAAATCACCGACAAGCACATTAAAGGTGCATATAACAGCCAGACCTTCTAGATACAAATCTTTGGTAGGTGAAGTCTGGGCCTGTTTTTCGTTTCTTGGTTTTTGTTTTGTGGTGCTGGGGATTAAACCCAGGGCATTGCACATGCTAGGCAAGCACTGCCACTGAGCTACAGTCCCCAGCCCTGGATCTCTGTTTTTTGTATAGATCACATACTAAGAATAGTTTTACATATTGAAGGAGTTGTAAAGAAAAACAGGAAGAAAAGAAAATAGGAGGAGGAGGAGGAAAAAGAAGGAAAATCTACAACAGGGATTGCATGTGGCCTACAAAGTCTAAAAGAGATATTGTCTACCCTTTACAGAAAAAATTGGCTGATCCTTTTAGAAAGAGCGTAGTCTGGAGGTTAAGATTGGGTGCTCACACCTTGGGCATACCTATCTGTATAACTTTAACTTTCTGTGCCTCACTTTCTTTCTCTGAAAAGTGGCACAATAATAGTAAGTATACATGGAGTCTCCCTTGGACCAAAAGTGTTTTGGATTTTGGAATATTTTCATATATATAATGAGATATCTTGGGGATGAATCCAAGTTTAAACGTGAAATTCAGTTATATTTCTTAAACACATTACACATATAACCTATCAATAATTTTATATAATATTGTAAATAATTTTGTGTGAGAGACAAAGTTTGATGGTTTGAAGTTCACTCAGGCTCTCACATGGGAATTAAAAAGTTTCAGATTTTGGAGCATTTTGGAGTTCAGATTTTCAGATGAGGGATGGGATGCTCAACTTCCACCCCAGGGATTTGTTATGAGAATTTGTAAAGTGTTTAGAAAAGTGCCTAATATGCTGAGTACATGCTGTGTGTTTGCTCAGTGGGCCCCAAAAGAAATCAAAATATCTCTTTCCCAATTTAAGTTATGTAATATAAATATGAAATATTTCCCCAAATTGTTGAATGCAAGGCAATCAAGATGCAGGAGAACTCTCACCCTTCTCTGTGTTCCTGTAAAAGCAGGACAGAGATTCTCAAAGACAAAAGGTTGTTCTGTGTCCCTCCTCCTTTTTCTCACAGAAAGACTAAACGCACATTCTTTTTACAATGCTTGTTCAGCTCAGGGACGTGGCGCCAGAGGAATCTGCCAGCAGACTTTAGTCCCATAAATTTACCTTCCCACAGTTTTCCTGCCTCTGAGGCCTGGGACTGCTTTCCTTTGTCTTGTTACTTCTCTGAGATTTATTGTTCTTTGTCGAAATACTATTTAAGGCAGCCTTCTAAGCCACTGCCCCAAGTCACTTTTCTCTTCCATGATGAGCATGGCACATGTTAATAATATTATGTGCTTGTTTTTCTTGCTTGTTTTTCTCTTGTTGATCTCTTTTGTAGCAAGAATCCATTTAAACTGCAAACTTAGAATTAAACAAAAATCATATTTTCTCCCCTTCGGACATTAATAATGGTGAGACTCTATACTGGTGGACTTTGTGTATCCACTTGTCTAGGCCATGGTACCCAGTTGTTTGATCAAATACCAGTCTAGACCTTGCTATGAAGATATTATTTAGGTGTGGTTAACATTTAAATCAATAGACTTCAAGTGAAGCCTTTCATCTTCATAACATGGGTGGGCCTAATCCAATCAGTTGAAGGACTTAAGGAAAACCATTGAGGTCATTCCTGAAAGGGAAAAAAAACTTCTTCCTTTGGTCTGCCTTCAAATTCAAGATGGCAACATCAATTCCTGCTTGAATTTCCAGTTGGCCAGCCTGGGCTGCAGATTTAGGAGTTGCCAGTCCTTGCTATTGCATAACCCAATTCCTTAAAATCTCTTAAGAGAGAGAGAGAGAGAGAGAGAGAGAGAGAGTGTGTGTGTGTGTGTGTGTGAGGATTCTCCAGAGGAACAGATGCAAAGGGGAGATTTTATTTATATTGTTTCTCCCTCCTCCCACCTATAAATAGAAAGATAGATAATGATACACACCATATATATATATATATCATATATAAGTACACAAAATATCTACACATATATAAAGTGTCCTGTGATCCTGTTTCTCTGGAGAAACAGACTAACAGGCCCCAAGTCCCATGCATAGCTGCATAGCTACCAGTTTGGGGCTAAAAGGGGAAGAATTTGTGTTTTTCTGCCTTCTTTCCTTCTTTGGTTTGCTTTCTCTCTACCTTTCTTGTTGGGGAACTTTCCTCAAGTGAGGATAATGTTGGACCATCTCTGTAAATGGCACACCTAGTGGTTAACTGGAAATTGTAGATAGGATTACCAACTGCTGAGCTTTAAAGTTTTCAGGTGTGGACCTCACCTCTTTTTTTTTTTTTAATTGGAAATTCTGTATTTCTAAGTTGTTTGAAGTGAAGAATTTTTTTTTAATAGAGAAGAAAAAATTATTTTGGACTTACAGTTTTAAAAGTTTAGTCCAACTCCAGTGCTCTGGGCTCACGGTGAGGCAGAACATCATGGTGGAAGGGTGTGGGGAAGAAAAGCTGTCAGCTCAGGGCAGCCAGGACAGGGGTGGGCACAGACTCTGAAATGAAGGAGCTTATCAGAAATAACACAAGGCATTGCCAAGAATTTAAGAACTTAAATTTCTAGAGTAAGAAGTTACTGTTTACCGAGCTCATGAATAAGACAAGAGCCATATCAAAGCGATGGTCAAAGACATTTAAATCACTGAGAATCCAGACAAGATGCTTGGGTGTGTCTGCTTGAGCATGTTTGCAGGTTTTTCTAGAGCACCACCCAGAAGAACCCCCTGTCGTCTGCTGTTATTCATTCATGTCTTCAGCTTAGCAGGTACTGCCAACTCAATCTGGAAAGTGTACTTATTCACAGTAGTGAATGAGAGTGTTATCAGGCTTAACGTTTTGTGATTTAATTGGTGTGACTTGGTATTTAGTGGTCATTTTAATTTGCACTTCTCTGTTTATTAGTGAGGTAGGACATATTTTCACATATTTATTGCTCAGATTTATTTCTCTGAGAATTGTCCATGTACGTCCTTTTTCCACTTTTCCTATTTGAGTAGTTCTTACATATTACAAGCAATAATCCTTGTTTATTGAGCCATAATTATGTTGCTATTTTTTTCAGTTTGTGGTTTTTCTTTTCACTCTGTTTTATGAACTCTTTATTTTCTTTTATACGTTTTAAATGTTTCTTTTGAATGAATTATTACCTGTGCATTATACTTTTCTGTGTATCACATGAGGTGGGCAGTTTCTTTCCCTATGGATAAGCATTCATTAAATAGCCAGTCTATTTTTTCACTGGTTTGTAATGACACTTCTATTTTGTTCCAAACTTCTATGTGTTTTTAGGTCTGTAGTGAGCTTCATTTAACTTCATTTATTTTTCATCTATTTTTGTGACGATATATACTCATTTAATTGGTAAGATTAATTCTCCCCTACAGCCTCTTCATTTATGCAATTGTTTTGTATTTTTTAAAATTTGAAATTTAAAGTTAGTTGATCTAAGTTACCTGAAAAAAAGCATTGGCAATTTGAAATTGTATTGGGCCTGTACATTAATTTGGAGAATATAGTATTCCTTTTAAAGTTCTTCTTAATAATTTAAAAATATTTTCTCTATAACATCGACTGCATTAATATTATAATAATTCTTTGATATTTTATAGTTTTTGCTGATGTCTTAAGCAGTGTCTTTGTTTTTTTTAGTTGTATTTTATTTTTAAATGATATTTTTCATTGTTAAATTATTGGCCCATAAAAAGTGAGAAGGTTTACTTTGGCTCACAGTTTTGGAAGTTTCAGTCCATAGTTCATTGGCTGTTCTTTTGGGGCTATGGTGAGGCAGTATATAATGGTGGGAGCATAGGACAGAGGAAGCTGCTCACCTTGTGACAACTGGGAAAGCAAAACAGAGGGAAGGAAGAAGAATTGTCTTTAAATCCCCTTCAAGGGCACTCTCGATGACCTAAGTTCCCTTTACTGGGCTCTACCTCCTAAAGGTTCTGCTACCTTCCAGCAGCACTGTGGGCTCAGTAACAAGATTTTTTTTAAATATTTTTTTTTATTGGTTGTTCAAAACATTACAAATCTCAGTAACAAGATTTTAACACATGGACCTTTAGTGGACATTCCAGATCCAAACTATAGCAGGGACTGTTTGAGAGGCTACACACCCAACTAAAATTCTATTAATATGGGAGATGTGGAGAAGGGATTTTAAAGAAGATTGCCACTCTGATCTTCTTGACACCAAAGGCTTTGCTATTCATCCATCTTATGGACTGTTGTTTGCTGACTATACAGTGCACCAAATAACCTTAGAACTGTGTGCACTGGTTGTTTGGTTTATCTGAAATAGTTGCAAAAAATCAATTCAAGTTTCTGCAAGGCATCACAGAGCTTAATATGATTCTGTTTGTTCAAAACTTGATGCTTTCATGTGGGATTAGGCCCCAACTTCCTTAATAAGACTCTTTGGTACAAAAATTCAAATCAAGAATTAATAAATGGGATAGACTCAAACTACAAAGTTTCTTCTCAGCAAAGGAAACAATCTGTGAGGTGAATAGAAAGCCTATAGAATGAGAGCAAATCTTTACCCCTCCACATCAGAGCACTAATCTCTAGCACTAATCTCTAGCACTAATTCTATATAAAGAATTCAAAAAGTTAAACACCAAAAAAATAAATAACCCAATCAATAAATGGGCCAAGGACCTGAACAGATACTTCTCAGATGATATACAATCTATAAACAAATGTTTAAAAAAATGTTCATTCTCACTAGCAATTAGAGAAATGCAAATCAAAACCACTCTAAGATTTCATCTCACTCCAGAATGGCAGCTATTATGAAGACAAATAACAATAAGTGTTGGCGAGGAGGTAGGGAAAAAGGTACACTCACTCATACACTGCTGGTGGTCCTGCAAATTGGTGCAGCCAGTATGGAAATTTCTTGGAAAATTGGGAATGGAACCACCATTTGACCCAGCTATCCCTTTTCTTGGTCTATAACCAAAGGACTTAAAAACAGCATACTACAGAGACACAGCCACATCAATGTTTATAGCAGCACAATTCACAATAGCTCAATTGTGGAACCAACCTAGATGCCCTTCAATAGATAAATGGATAAAAAATGTAGCATATATACACAATGGAATATTACTCAGCAATAAAAGAGAATAAAATCATGGCATTTGCAGGTAAATGGATGGAGTTAGATAAGATAATGCTAAGTGAAGTTAGCCAATCCCATAAGACCAAATGCCAATTTTTTTCTTTGATATAAGGAGGATGATTCATAGTGGGATAGGGAGAGGAAACATGGAAGGAATAGACAAACTCTAGATAGGGCAGAGGGGTTGGAGGGGAAGGGAGGGAGCATGGGGTTAGAAATGATGGTGGAATGTGATGATCATTATTATCCAAAGTACATGTATGAAGACACAAATTGGTGTGAATATACTTTGTATACAATCAGAGATATGGAAAATTGTGCTCTATACAGTTAACATGAATTGTTATATATTCCACTGTCATATATAAATAAAAATAAAAATAAACTTGATGCTTTTTTTGCTCAAACAATGAATCCTTATTTGCTTTGATTTTGCTGTGAGAGTGTCAATCAACCCAAGTTTTTTTCTTCAAGTGGAAATTGAGGGGATTAAAAATCAGAAAGTTGTCTTTTAAGAAGGTATTTTATTTAGCCAAAATTTCTGTAACACCATTTTGAAAAATTCTAGCCAACCCAAAGAATCAGTTCCTCTCATCTTTCATATTCATAGAGGAAAAGCAAATTTCAAACATAAGAGATGGAAAATATGATGAGGAAATTGTGGATATTTAATTTGAAAAAAGGAGAAAGAGTGAGTTGAGGCATGGCAGTTGTCTTCCAATGTCTGAACTGCTGCACGTTAAAGATTGGATGTTGTGGGGAAGACCAGAGAATAAAACTAGGCTTATGGGGTGGAAGGGAAATGAATGGTGGGATAATTGAAGTAAACTAATCAGGGTAGGTTGACATGTATAACATATACTTAAATTTTAGCACCTTGATAACAAATACAAGATTTATTTCTTGTCATAGTAACAGTTCAATGGGGTGTTTATGGCTAGGCAGCTACGATATTTCTCCTGCAAATGATTTTACAAAATATCAGGGGTATTTCATATAGAAAATTGTCTTTCATCATTCCAGAGATTCAAGGAGCTCCTCTTTAAGGGGAAATTTTATTGTCACAGTCCTCACCCTTAATTCTTACTAGAGAACGTTCCTTATCAGGTGAAAAGTTGGTTCTTTTTTTAATTTTTAAATTTTATTTATTCTAATTAGTTATAGATGACAGAAGAGTGAAATTCAATTCATATCACAAATAGAGCACAATTTTTCATGTCTCTGGTTTAACATAAAGTAGAGTCACACCATTCGTGTCTTCATACATGTACTTAGGGTAATGATGTCCATCTCATTCCACCATCTTTCCTACCTCCTTTCCCCCTTCCCCATCCCTTCCCTTTGCCATATCTAAAGTTTGTCTATTCCTCCCATGCTACTCCCACCCCCATTATGAATTAGCATCCTTATGTCAGAGAAGACATCTGGCATTTGGTTTTTCGGATTGGTTAACTTCACTTAGCATTATATTCTCCAAACTCCATCCATTTACCTGCAAATGCCATGATTTTATTCTCTTTCAATGCTGAGTAATATTCCATTGTGTGTGTGTGTGTGTGTGTGTGTGTATTACATTTTCTTTATCCATTCATCTCTGAAGGGCATCTAGGTTGGATCCACAATTTAGCTATTGTGAATTGTGCTTCTATAAACATTGATGTGGCTTTGTCCTGGTAGTATGCTGTTTTTAAGTCCTTTGGATACAAACCAAGGAATGGGTTAGTGGGGTCAGAAGCCTACCAACCAAGAAAAGCCTAGGACCAGATGGATACACAGCTGATTTCTACAAAACCTTTAAAGAAGAACTAATATCAATACTCCTCAAATTATTTCATGAAATAGAAAAAGAGGGAGACTTTCCAAACTCATTCTATGCGGTCAATATCACCCTGATTCCAAAACCAGGCAAAGACACATCAAAGAAAGAAAACTTCAGACCAATATCTCTAATGAACATAGATGCAAAAATTCTCAATAAAATTCTGGCCAATTGAATACAAAAACGCATCAAAAAGACAGTGCATCGTGATCAAGTGGGGTTCATTCCAGGGATGCAAGGTTGGTTCAGCATACAGAAATCAATAAAAGTAATTCATCACATCAATAGACTTAAAGATAAGAATCATATTATTATCTCAATAGATGCAGAAAGAGTAATAAACAAAATACAGCACCCCTTGATGTTCAAAACACTAGAAAAAACTAGGGAGAACCGGTACTTATCTCAACATTATAAAAGCTATCTACGCTAAGCCCTAGGCCAACATCATTCTAAATGGAGAAAAATTGAAAGCTTTCCCTCTAAAATCTGGAACAAGATAGTGATGCCCTCTTTTACCACTTCTATTTAACTTAGTTCTTGAAACACTGGCCAGAGCAAGTAGACAGATGAAAGAAATTAAAGGGATACAAATAGAAAAAGAAGAACTCAAATTAGCACTATTTGCTGATGATATGATTCTATACCTACAAGACCCAAAAAATTCCACAAGAAAACTTCTAGAACTAGTGAATGAATTCAGCAAAGTAGCAGGATATAAAATCAACACCCATAAATTAAAGGTATTTCTGTATATCAGTGACAAATCCTCTGAAAGAGAAACAAGGAAAACTACCTCATTTGCAATAGCCTCAAAAAAAAATTGGGGGGCTGGGGATGTGGCTCAAGTGGTAGCGCGCTCGCCTGGCATGCGTGCGGCCCGAGTTCAATCCTCAGCACCACATACAAACAAAGATGTTGGGTCCACCGAATAACTAAAAAAAAAAAAATATTAAAATTCTCTCTCTAAAAAAAAAAACTCAAATAGCATTTAAAAAAATATTTGGGAATCAGTGAAAGAAGTGAAAGACCTGTACAGTGAAAAACTATAAAACACTAATTAAAGAAATTAAAGAAGACCTTAGAAGATGGAAAGATCTCCCTTGTTCTTGGAAAAGTTGGTTCTTAAAGACTCAGTCAGCCATTAAGAGCATAAAAAAAATACCACAAAGGGGAAGTTCATAGGAGTGGAAATGGTTACCTCCATTTTAATAGTGATTTATACTATAGATATAAATTATTGTATAATTTATAAAATATATATTATATATCACAATCTATTATAATCTATTCTATATTATTTATATAATATTACTATGTTGACATATATACATTATTTATACTGATATATTAATAAAAATAATATAATTGACATTAATCATAGTAATCATCAACTACATGTTATATTAGCATTGATTATTCATTATGCTAATTATAATGAATTAGCATAATGGATAATCAATAAAGCATCAGTTATTCATTATACTAATTATAATGAATTAATATACTAATTATGATGAATTAGTATAATGAATAATCAATAATATATTATTTTATATATTATGTAATTGATTATAATAGTTAATATCTATATATTATATAATAAAATTATTATGTATAATTATATAATATATATTTATCATATTAATTATATCATAATAAATTATGTTATATATAATTATATCTGACATATAATCATATATAATAATTACGATAATCGTATATTACAATATATAATTGATCATACCATATTATTTATATGAATTATTATATTTTACCTGTGTTTTAAAATGCATTAATTCTTTCAGTCATCCAATGGGTGTTTATTTAGCTTTCAGTTGTGCCAGTCAGACAGAACATTAAGTACTAGAACTTAACATGAGTAAGACAACTCTTTTCCCAAGGAGCTCTTAGTCTAGTACAAGGATAGAAGCATGTAAAAAAAGATGGGTTAGAAATTGGTATGTAGAATGCTAGAGCACAAAGGGCCACATGATGGTTTCTGACTAGGGGATCAGGAGGCTGGGATCTGTATAGGTTTACAGAAGGGGACATGGTCGAGCTGAGTCACAAATCTTATCTAAGTCTGACATCTCCAGGAGGTAGATGTTACTCCCAACATTCAGACAAAGAACCTGGGGTTCAGTGAAGCCATGTGACTCATCCACACAGAATTGGGCATAGACCCTGGCCCCTGCACTTTCTGCTCTTCTGCACTTCCACTCAGGTCATGCAGGTGGCTAAACGGAAAGTACACAGCAGAGTTACAGAGCTCGAACTTAGAGTTCCTTTGATAATACTGAAATCTGCCTCTGATTCCCTCTTTACCTGGTTAGTTCCGTTCCTTCTCAGGACAAGGCAAATGAAGCTCTCTTTTGAGAGGACAGGCTCTTTTGGTTTCCAATGTGAATTCAGGCTGCCCCTTCACCATCACTTTGCTCCCCCTCACTTCTGGTGTTCCCATTAGTGGATTTGGCTAGGATTCCACCTTCTCTATGACGTCCTTCCTCCAAGGTCCAGGCACGCCTGAGTCTTGAGAACCAGCTCCTGCTCTGACCTTACCACTTCCTGAAATGGACTTCGGTTGTTTCCTAGTTGGTGAATCTTACCCCGTGCTTCCTCTTCCAGTCTGTGAGCTGTACACTCTCCACTTCTCAGTACTTGGGTCAGGGCTATGCCCATGCACTGGGCTCCTTAAAGTAATGCTAATGGAGTTAAGGTTTTTTTTCTTTTATCCTGGAGACCTAAAGGGCAATGTCCTTTTCTTCTGATGTTTTATAATATCCTCACTAAGCAAAATATGAAGTTGGCAGCTGCAGTGAGTTCCTCATTGTGATGTATATGAATACATGTTCAAGTCATCCGAATAATGAAATCCAGCAGTCTAGAATCCATAGCTCTAGGAGGTGTTTCCTAAATCTGTGGTCCATGAGGACTATTAGGGGAGATTAAAAAATACAGATTCCTGGGCTTTGTCTCAGATGTAAGGAACTGGGAGCCGAGAACTGAGGAAATCCATGTTTTCTTAACGAGATCCACAGATTATTGGGATGGTGGGCGGCATTTAAGATATGGTTCCAAACTATGGGGAGGGTTTGGGTAACTAGTGATGGGAGGGAGAGAGTGGAAGGAAGAGGTTCTCAGAACATCAGCAGTATGAAAAAAGTGTGGATGTGGAGACACACGCTTTACGAATGACTATCCAAATGGGATAAATGGCTTCCAACAAGAGTACAGGAGGTCGAATTGGAAAGATAAGTAGTGACTAAATTGTAACAGATTTCAACTTTATACTGAGAATAGTAGAAACTCCAATGGAGAATAGGACATGAAAAAGAGATTCCTGAAATTCTAATAGACCACGATCTGTTGTCTTTGGGCAGAACAAATAAAGTCCTATTTAAATATGTATCATTTTGAATAGACATAGGTACTGCATGAATCAATAAAATACAACTGTAAGATTTCCTAAATTATAAATGGCTTTTCATTATTTTTAGCAAATCACAAGATTATAATTTATTTTGAGTCCTGTGGGAGGCTCTGAAAATTTTAACCAAAAGGTTGAGAAAGTCTCCTGGAAGCAGGGGTGGGGGGTTCCTATGCTTTCTGAGTAAAAGACAGTGTATGCTCAGGGTGAACCCAGTTAGGGAGCTGCTGAAGGTGGAGACGCAGTGAGGAGGCTGTTCAAATAGCTCCCCGATGAGCTCATGAGGACCTGGATGGAGGGGAACACAGAGGATTTGATGTCAGCACCATAGTTGGTGCTTCTTCTATGTGTCAGCTGCTTCCTGTTCTTTTTCACCACATGTTTGTCCTTTTCAGAACTGTCCAAGCCCCCATGTCTGTGTTGAATTATGTGCCCCCAAGGCAAGAGCTGTGCCTCCTGCTTCTCTTTTATAGAGTCCTGGCAGAGCAGATGATAATAAGGTATTTGATGAATGTGTCTTGCTAATGATGATCCTTCCACATAGGCCTACTCACTAGGAAAGATTCTCCTGAACCCAGAGATCTATTTCTCTGGATCAAATGATAGTCCTGAATGAATGATGGTAGAAGAATGGGCCAAAGAACAGCTTACTAATAACTCAGATCAGATTTAAAGAGGCAGCAATCCTTTAATCCCAGGTGATATTGCTTCCGCTGCAAACCTTGGAGTCCACATTACCATCAGAAGAACCCTGGCTTCAGTCCTCAGCAACCTGACCCCCATAAGGGGCAGGGAACATTAGCTCTTCTAAAAGGGGGCATAATGGGCTGGTTGCTGGGGGTCAGGTGGGGCTGGACACTATAATTTTAGCCACCGCTTGCCTCTGTCTCTTCTAAGAGCAATTGGTATGACCAAGAGGCAGAAAACCCTAATCCTGTCTTGGCACAGAGAGAGCTTGATATTTGCCAGGGCTCTCCTACCCAGAAATTCTGTTTTATAAATAGAGGACCTAGTACGCAAGATTGTAGCAAGGGTCACTGAGGCATATTGCATGGTGACAAAGTGATGGAATTTCCAAGGGGGAGGGGAATTTTTGGCACCAGATGTAGGCTTCCTGTCTCAGGCAAGACTGTATTGTGGGCTGATCTGGCTTCTTTCCACATCATCTACACTTTTACTTAGTGAAGGAAAGTAGCATGTGGGTTGAAAATTTAAATTGAGGTTTTCATTAATCCCCAAAGTTGAGAGCTCTTGGGTAACTGAAATTAATGTGTGTATACATACAAATGCATTAACTCCTAAGTGTACACTATGGATGACAATGGCTATAAATCCCATAACTATGAACTTCTCCTTGCATTTCGATAACTTCCCATATTATGAATATCCTTTTCCCAATGTAGAAGCAAGAAAATTAACAATTGCAGAGCTTATGTAGGTAGAGTAAAATAATATAGTCAGTTTCTGGCAATCAGACACTCTTGGAAGTAAGCAATGTGAGTAAACAGCCACACAAGAGTGATCAGTCTTGAAACAGGTGTGGTTGAAGAGGTCCCCTATCTTTGGGAGTGGCAGAGGTGGAGTTTCAAATATCCAGTAAACTGTTATAAGACCAAGGGTTTGCACATTTTTTCCTGGCTACCTATTTACAGAGTCTGGCTCTCTTGGCCTCCAGGAGAATCTATGAGAATCTATGAGTTCTTAAGTTTTTCTTCTTAAGTTGATAGAATAGACCCTGCTATTTGCACCTAAAGACCCTGACAGATGCATTATTGATACTTGGAAAGGTGACCAACAACAGCTCCTCAAGGAAATGGAGACTTGCCAGTTGGAAATCTGAAATGCCTGTGTTTGAAGGCAAGGCAATGATTTTCAATTAGCATTAAGGGATGGGATTCTGGTAGCCTAGGACAGACAGTGATGAAACATTACCTAAATTTTCACCTGACTGACCTGCTCAAGGCTTTGGTGGCCTCCCACAGGGAGGGGCTGGGGAATACAAGTACTATGAATTGAGCTTGCTGCTTTTCACTCTGTTGGGAGTTTTGGTTTTGTTTATTTGTTTGTTTGGTTTTTGGTGCTGAGGTTCAAACCTAGACTTTCATGCATGCCCTCTACCATAGAACCGGACCCCAGCCCCTCTGCTATGAGTTTTAAAGAAAAAAAAGGATAAGTCAAAAGTTAAAAATTTTAGCTCCTCAGACTATCCTATAATCAGATAGCTTCTATTGTCCCTGTTGTAGCCACAAGGCTGCAATAGCTAAAAATCCAACTCATAGTGTAATGCTGAATTATAAGATAGGTTGAATTCATAGATTTACAAGGATTGTTATATGAATGGGCACTGACTGAGAGTGAGACACAAAGAATTAGTTTGGGGACATTTGAGAGCACTTCAATTCCCAAGTCTCAACAGGAGGAACCCTTCCTTCCTTCTTCATCAAAGCCATTTTTTTTCCTTGATGGAATATTTGTAATTACCTTGTTAAAGGATGTTAATGTGGTGGTGGAAACCAATTTTTTCCCCCAGGTACTATATTAACTACTTTTTTGATCTATACCTAAAATCAGACATCAGGATATGCAGAGGATATTACAAAGTCAATATAAGGATTCTGCTAATTTATATGGTCAAAAGCCAGGAAATAAGCAGTATAATGGATAAGGGCCAGGATGAGAATGGAGGGGAGAAATCAAATTTTAGATTTGATTAAATTCATTAATATGAACTCACTTCATAAAGATTTTGAATAATGAAATAGATAGTAGTGATTCTAATGGTTTTTTGTTTAGATTGCTAAAACTTAGTCTAATAGGATCTATGCCAAATTGAAATTGAGATGCTAAATAGCATGAGAAAAAATGTGGAGAAGAAGAAATCCTACTAGTTCAGCAAGAAAAAGAATGTTGTAGTAGATTTAATGTGTGACCCATTTACACAACCATTAATATGTCCTCGAGAGCCCAAATGCACTCCATTTCCTAAATCCCTGAGATATAACCTCAGAGAAGGGAACCTGATGTATTGGTGTATTGTAGCAGCTGTTTTCTGTAGGCTGAGGATGTATGTGGAAGATATAACCATAGAAAGCAACTCTCATTGAATGGGGATGATGGGGATACTATGGAGGCTGAGGTCAAGTAGCAGCACTTAACCAACGGAGTCAAGGTTGGCATATATATGTCAGTTAAGGTTCAATAGCAAATAATGAAGACTTTGATTTCTGGACAGAATGGAACGTCAAGGACCAGTTTGCCATCCCACCCAAAATATCTAAAAAATGAAACAAAATGTAAGAAACAATGAGTTTAAAAATTTAAAATCAAATGATGATAAGTAATTCTTAAAAATGAGAAATTAATGGATGTGGGGAGTGTCCTATGATTGCATCAACTTACAGTATGGAGAGAGCTTTGGTGGAAGTCTCGCTTAGGAAAGGGAGAGAGAAACCAGGAAAAATTTGAAGATGTCCCTGAGTTGAGAAGACACAGCTGGGAGTGTAGGGAGAAGATGAGTTGAGTTTGTAAAGGAAAGTACCAAGAGAAGAGAGCTGCATGGAGGTAAAGACCTTTGCAGATCTACAAAGGATCCCTCTGAGTCTTCACCAGAATAAAGGTTAGTGAATGCATGTGAGTAAACTACTAAAGAACAGTGGAGGGGCAGCGGGGACAGGAATCATACAAAAGGATGAGAGAGGTCAACTTTCAGAGCTAACACAGGGGCAACAACAGATTCTATTCTTGTCTGCCAAAGTGGAAAACTTCATAATTCATGTGTTTTCAGATATTCAGAAGGGTTTTCCTTCAGTAATGGGGAAAAATCTATTCTTAGATTAAATGCTGCTCTGATACCACCAGATTAAGGTGAAAGCAAAACTTGGGATCATGGGGCTGGGGATGTGGCTCAAGCGGTAGCGCGCTAGCCTGGCGTGCGTGCTGCCCAGGTTCCATCCTCAGCACCACATACAAACAAAGATGTTGCGTCCGCCAAAAATTTAAAAAAAAAATGACTTGGGATCAGATTAACTGAATTTCAGAACAAAGCTACAGAATATTTATAGAAATATAAAACTATATTGCATCAAATAAAACATGAAATGTATGGCATTCGGTCAAAACCTACCAGTTGTAGTCATTATAATAGTCACAATATCTGAGATGAGAATTTCACTGAATCAGATTAACAGCAAGTTAGACATTGCAGAAGAAAAGGATGGCAAACTTTAAATCATGGAAATAGAAACTATCCAAGATAGCTTAACATTAAAAGAAGACTGCAAAACAAAACCAAACCAGAACATCAGGGAGCAATGGGAAAACTTCAAGCAGAATGATATATGTATAATTAGAGCCCCTGAAGGAAAGGAGTGGGTGTGCAGCAGGAGAAAATGGCTAGAAATTTTCCTTACGTTTTTGATAAAAACATTAAGTCCATTGATCCAAACACATGAAGGAAACTACATCAAAGCACAAGGCACATTATGGTTAAATTAATCAAAACATGATAAAAACAAAATTTAAAAGATGCTTCATTATATACAGATGAACAAAGATAACAATGGCAGATTTCTTGTTAGAAATGAGAGCGGAGCAGTGTATTTGAAATATTGACAAGAAAACAAAACAAAACAAATAGAACCTTTCAATTCTACTCTCAGCAAATAAACTCTCTTTCAAAAATGACATTTTAAGATCTCTAAAAGATGAAAGAATTTATCACCAGCAAACCTGTCCTTCAGGCAGACACAAAAATGAGGCCTGATGAATATCAGGATCTACACGAAGGAAGGAAGTACACTGGAAATGGCAGCCTCACAGATCAATAAAAATATTTTTCTTATTGCTAAGTGTCTTTAAAGGATCAGTAAAGGAAAGAACCTGAGGGAGACAGGGAATGCTGGGTGTTGATATTGGTAAAATTATACTTTTATATTGTGTGCATGTACAGATGTGTAACAACAAATCCCATCGATATGTACAGTTATGATGCAGACCATAATCAGAGGGTATTTTGAAAATTTATACTCTAGTAAAATAGAAAATTGAAGACAGACAAATTTCTAGAGACACAGGACCTATCCAAATTGATTCAGGAGGCCAAAAAGTTAAACAGATCAAGACACCATCAAAAACTTATCAGGAAAAAAAATCCCAGGTCCAGATAGATTCTCAGTTCAATGTCTGGTAAAACTCAGCTAACACCATCCTCCTCAAATTATTCTGTGGAATAGAAAAGAAGGCTAGTATCACCCTGATACCAAACCAGACAAAGACACATCAAGGAAAAAAAAAAAACTTCAGACTAATATCCCTGATGAACATAAATGCAAAATTTCTTAATAAAATACTGGCAAATTGCAGACAAAAAATATTTTTTAAAAAATAGTGCACCTGATGAGGGGTGTTCATCCCAGGTATGCAAGATGGATTCAACATACCGAAAACATCAAACATAATTCATCACATCAGTAAACTTACAAGAATCACATGATTATCTCAATAGAAGCATAAAAGAACATTTGACAAGATGCAGCATCCATTCATTTTCAAAATACTAGAAAAACTAGAGATAGTAGGAACATACCTCAATGTTGTGAGGGCTATCTATGCTAAACCCAAGGCCAACATTATTCTAAATGGAGAAAAATTAAAAGAATTCCTTCTAAAAACTGGAAGACAGGGATACTGTTTCACCACTTCTATTCAACAGAGTCTCTAAAACTCTATCCAATTAGACAGAAGAAAGAAATTAAAGGGATATGAATAGAAAAATAACTCAAACTATCCCTGTTTGCTGATGACATGATTAGAAGATGCAAAAAACTCCACCAAGAAACTTCTAGAGTAATTGAATTCAGTGAAGTGGCAGGATATAAAATAAATACCCATAAATTAAATGCTTTCCTATATATCAGTGATGAATACATTGAAGGAGAAATGAGGAAAACTATTCCATTCACAATAGCCTCAAAAAAACTATTTTGGAATCAACCTAACAAAAGAGGTGAAGGACCTCTACAATAAAAACTACAGAACATCAAATAAAGAAATTAAAGAAGACCTTGGAAGATGGAATGATCTCCCATGTTCTTTGAGAGGCAGAATTAACATTGTCCAAAGGGCCCTACTACCAAAAGCAATTCCTATTAAAATCCCAATGATGTTCTTTATAGAAATAGAAAAAGCAATCATGAAATTCACTTGGAAAAACAAGAGGCATAGAACAGCCAAAGCAATAGTTAGCAAGAAAAGTGAAGTAGGAGGCATCTTAATACCAGATGTTAAATTATACTACAGAGCCATAGTAACAAAAACGGCATGGTATTGGCACCAAAACAGACATGGATACCAGTGGTACAAAATAGAAGACACAGAGACAAACCCACATAAATACAGTTATACTAGACAAATGCACCAAAAACATATATTGGAGAAAAGATAGCCTCTTTGACAAATGGTGCTGGGAAAACTGGAAATCCATATGTAATAAAATAAAATACAAACCAAGGTAAAAAGTAGAAAAAGATGGGTGGGGGGTTTTGATTCATGAGCAGGTAATGCAAGAAGAAGAGGAGCAAGTGTAAACCTGAGCTAGGGAAAGAAAGGTAGAATGTCTTGAGTTAATGTTTTAAAACATTAGAAGACGTGCAATCAAATGGGTTGAGGGTACAATATCAAATAACAGAGTAAAATGTATAAATTCAAAAGGAAAAGTAATATACGTAAAATCCAAACTTACATTAGAGCTATTTATAACAATCCATATGGAAGTGGAGAAATGTTGTATTGAGTCTTCCAGGTTTGGATTTCATCAGGATTTGGGATCTTTAGAAAATTCCCACCACTCTTCCATTTTATCTTTGTTTCCCTGAGTTTTGAGGCAGTGATCATACCAGCTCACCTCTAATACAATCCTAGGAGGCCCCTTCTGATATTTGGTGTGGCTAGGTGCCTGCTAGTTTTCTGTTGGGTTAGAGGAGATGGTCCCTAATTGTCTGTGACTTAGGAGCCTGATTATTCCCTGTTAAGGGGTATAGTGTTATGTGCCCTCCTAAAGAAAATCTGCAAGTATACAGGACTGTTAAATCCAGTGTGGGCTACCTTGTCTATTTTTCAGAGTGTGAGAGGTGTGGTGGTCTAAGGTAGAGGTGTTTTCTATTTGATGTGGTGCTGGGTGGCCTATGGGGAATATAAGACTGCTGCCCTTTGTGGAATGCACAAGTCATGTGTCAGTGTGCCTAAAAGGCACACTGGGTGATGGTTGGTGTCTGTGGGGTGCTCCTCTATAAATTCCTACCTGGGGTGTAGTGTTATTGTGCATATTTAATGTCCTTTGCTGCTGCAGTCTGGCTGGGCACAAATCAGGAGCCACTCAAGCAGTAACAAACTTTATTTCCGAACTCACACCAACGCCACCCAAGGCCCTTCCAGGCACACCACACACCAACCGGAACTCTCTCTACCGGAACTCCACCAACCCATGCGAACTCTCCAGGAATCCCCAGAGAGCTCAACCAGAACTCAACGGGAACTCCGGGAGAACTCAAAAGTCATCATCTTAATGGCTCGCTGGCGTCACTTCTCAACCACTACTTCTGGCAAAATACCAGGGGCCATTCCAACTTGACTGTGGCTCTCAACACTTTGCTGGCTCCTTGGTTTATCCTGAAGAATTGCCTTCTGTGTATCCATGTGTCTGAATGAGAATTGAATTAACTGGTAATTTCACAACTGTGGATTCCCCTAGAGGTGCTGGGGCACTGGAGCTACTTCTCAAGTTGCTGTGGGTTTCTCACCAGCCAGTTCTTATTCATCAGCACTAGATGAATGGAAGGTGCTGCGCTTCATCTGCTGGCTGCTTCTTTTGGGTGTGGAAGCACAGGGTGCATGGCTCAGGCTGTCACTGATTGCTGTGGGACATTTTGCATCCACTCCTCTCCACAGGGCCTTCTTAAAAGTGTGATAAAGGTTGGTGGCTGTCTAAGTGAGGGACCTGTGATTGTGAGCTCTCTGTGGGTGGTCTGTGGTGCAGAAGCCAGTTGGTTGACCTGCCTGTTTCTGAGCTCCCCCTACCTGTGACTGTAAATTGTAGACACACACTCACCTCCACTGGGACTTCTCCAGAACAGTGCTATCTAAGTACTTGGAGGTCAGCTGCAAGTGTGGGGCCTGTGGGTGCATGCTCTCTGTGGGCTCTGTGACACAAAAGCCCCTGCCTTGGCTCATGTGTTAGGCATCACCATGATGGGGGTAAGAGGTCAGTTGGCCTGCCTCTGCCTGAGCTCCTGATGAGCTGTGTGGAGTGCTGGGTGGGGGTTAGCACCCTCCAGGAGTGATTAGCAATCAGGTTAGCTCCACCCCACTCCCCTTGTCCACAGAGAAGGGTGGGGGTTTCAGTAACTTTCAGCTAGCAGCAATCCTTCTCTAGATTCCTTCTAAATGAATTACAGAGACTACCTTTTTCAGAGGTATTCCCTCTGATTTCATCCATTACTGTCTGAAGGTGGGGAGAAGCTATGTTGATTTAATTTCTTCTAGGGAGACTGGCTGGCTGTGGACTCTACAACACAGCTATCCTGCCAGGCACAGCTGTCAGTCCACAATTTGGGTTAAACGGTGGGGATCTCCTTCATTGTCTTTTCTGCTCCTGTTCTGTTTTAACTTGGTCTGCTTTTCTTTCCAGCTGTTGTTTGGTATCCTTCCCCTCTGACCCTACCCTAGTCAAGGTTTAGGGTCAAGGAATTCTGTTCTTATCTTCTGCTTCAGTAACCAAACTCCAAGTCCCTCCAAGTCTCAAACTGCCCGTCATTGAGTTTTAGAGGGTCGATTCTGTCACCCAGCTCCCTGGTCAGCTGTTCCTCCTCTGCTTCAGTCCTAGATCCTTACTCTGCCATCTTCTTATGTCCTCAGCTTTTCCTCAGGATTCTCTCTCTGATTCTCCCATCTACCTCTCTATTTTCATATTCCCTAGATAATTCCACTTACTCTTAGAGCTTTAATATGTGTGCTGATGGCCTCTGAATTTTTACCTCTAATTCAGATTTCTTTTCCAAATTTCAGACACATATGCTCAACTGTACGCTGTACGTCTCCATTTGTTGTCTAATCAGCATCTCAAATTCAGCATATTCAAAATTGAACTATTTCCTCCTCAAACTCCTTATTCCCTTAACTATGCAACTTCAATAACCCTGTCAATTTATCTGCTAAGTCAAAAATCTAGAAGCTATTTTGTTAGTTATTATTTTATTTTTATTTTTTAATCTTTTTGTGGTGTTGGGTATTAAACCCATGCCTCACCCTCTCTGGGCAAGTGCTTTACCACTGAACTACATGCTCAGCCCCTCCTCCTTTTTCGTTGTTGCTATTTGTTTATTAACAGATTTATTGAGGTATAATTTACATACCATACTACTCACCCATTAAAGACGTGCAGGCCAGTATGAAGGTTTTGGGTCATTACATTAATTTCTAAAAAATTGTGGTAGGATATATATAATATAAAATTGGCTGTTTCAACCATTTTTGGGTTTCCAATCAATGCTATTAACTTTTACTCACAATATGATGCAATCAATGTTCACAAAAATTTTAATCACCCCAACAGAAACTCTGCAATCATTATATGATAACTTCTCATTCTTCACTTCCTAGATTTCTTTTAACCATTATTCTTTTTGTTTTTATGAACTTACTTGTTCCAGATATTTGGTATAAATTTAATTATATAGTATTTGTCCTTTTTTGGTCTGTCTTATCTCACTTAATACAATATGTTTAAAAGATTCATCCATGTTATAGAGTGTATCAGAGCTTAATTAATTTATAAGGCTAAATAATATTTCACTGTAAGTATATACACCTTTTGTTCATTCAATTTTCTGTTGATGGACTCTTGGGTTATTTTCACTTCTTGGCTACTGTAAATGATGCTGCATGAACATTCACATACAAAAATTGTTTGAGTTTCTGTTTTTGATTTTTTTATGCTTTACATATGTGTGTATACATATGTATATGTATGTGTATGTGTGTATATACACATATACTTAGGAGCTGAATTGCTGGTTAATATGCCAATTTTTAGCTTTCTGAGGAACTGGCAAAACTTTTTCCATAAGAGCTCTTTCTTTCTCTCTTTCATACTGAGAACTGAACCCAGGGGTACTTTATTGCCCCAATTCTTTGTATTTTGAGACAGGTGTCCCTCAGTTGTTGAGGGTCTTGCTATGTTGCTGAGGCTGACCTTGAACTTATGATCCTCCTGCCTCAGCCTCCTGAGTTTCCGGGATTTCAGGCATGTGCCACTACACTTGGCTCCATTTCACTTTCCTACCAGCAAAGTACAGGTTTCCAATTTCTTCATAGCCATACCATCACTTGTATTTTCTGTTTCCTTTGATTGTAGCTATTCTAATAGGTACGAAGGGGTATTTCATTGTGGTTCTGATTTGTATTGTCCCAGTGATTAGTAATATTCAGCATATTTTCTTGTGATTTTTGGACATTTGTATTGCTTCTTTGGAGAAAATTCCATTTGAGTCCTTTGCTCACTTTTTTGAGGGGAAGAAGGTCCTGGGGATTGAATCCAGGGGTACTTGACCACTGAACTACATGCCCAGTCCTTTTTAAAAATTTAATTTTTAGATAAGATCTCACTAAGTTGACAAGGTTGACCTTGAACTTGTGATCCTCCTGCCTCAGTCTCCCCAGTTACTGGGATTACAGGTGTGTGCCACTCTGCCTGGCTCTTGTCTCATTAAAGATTTTATTGTTGTTGTTATTAAATTGTGGGCATTCTTTATATTCTGGATATTAAATGAAGTCACTCCTTGAGTTTAATTTCTTTATATTCTGACATTAAAATAGCCCTGAGTCTCATGTATTCTTTTATGTATGTTTTTATTTTCTGGTACTAGGAATCGAACCCAGGGGCACTTAACCACCAAGTCACATCCCCAGCTTTTTATTTTTATTTTTATTTTTTTTTGAGACAGGCTCATTGATTTGCTTAGAGCCTAAGCTGAGGCTGATCTCAAACTTGTGATCCTCCCGCCTTAGCCTTATGAGCCACTGTGACTGGTTATTCAATTTTCTCAACACTACTTTTATCTCATCTTTCTCTTCATCTCTATTACTTAATAAAACTTCTGCAGCTCACTCAGATGAATGTAGAATCTTCTTACCTGGTTTCCCTGTCTCATTCTGCTTTCCTCTACTCCATATTCCACAAACATCATGTCCAGACTTTTAGAAGCACATGGCTGATTATGTCACTCTCCTGCTACAAATCCTACAACACTTCTATTTCCAGAATAAAGAATAGTTTAAAAGATGCTTTTTGATCTGGCCTGTCTTCCTTCTATTTCTCCCTCTTGACATTCTTCTCTCCAAAACTTATCTTCAGCCACACTTGACTACTGCAGATTCCAGGATACCAAACACTTTCACTTGTTCTTAGCTTTTGGGTGTTTCTTTTGTCTATTGTCTACTTCAAGTTCCTTTACCCCTCACTAACTTAGAGTCTCCTTTAGATCTAAGCTCAGCTCACAGTTGTTTCTGAAACCCTTCCCTGATCCCTTTTAAGACTGTACTAACTCCCAGAGCATCGTCTGGGGGGAAGTTTGCTTGTCTCCACTATAGGTCTGCAACTCTGAGGAAAGAGAATATGTACTGTTCACCACCGTATTTCCTTGGGCCAGCACAGCTCCTGGGACAAACCAGATGCTCAATAAATATTTGGATAAATGATTTATTTAATTTTTATACTGTTATCTCCAACACAGTATTATATCACATGGCTACAGTTAAGAAAATGAAGTGCAATGCACAGGAAAAAAAAAGAGGTTATTGTTCCAGAGTATGGTATTTAATACCCAGAAATAAAAGAATGTTCTGATCACAAATTAATTTATCTGATTGATTAGTGGGTCACTGGGAATGTAGCACTTGGGCTAGTGTCTTAATGACTGTCCATGGTTCTGTGGTAGTTTGTCGTTTTAGTTAGTCCCATGAATTGGAGTTTTGTTTTGAAAATTTTTAGGTGGAGAAGAGTGGCTGTTGCAGTCATGTACAAACTTGTTTTTCATACCCAGAAATACTGTTTGGAAAATATAAGAAAATAGATGTTTTCCTATACTAGGGATATTTTCCTATAAATTTACTGTCAGTGGCTTTATAATTTATGGGTCAGGACTTTCTGTCTATAGTTTGAAATTTTGAGTTTTTTTTTCTGTTTCTTTTTTTTTAAACATTCTTCCTGGTTTTTTTTTTAAATATATTTTTAGTTGTCAATGGACCTTTATTTTATTTATTTATTTTTTTATTTTGAGAGAGAGAGAGAGAGAGAGAAAGAGAATTTTTTAATATTTTTTAGTTTTCGGTGGACACAACATCTTTGTTTGTATGTGGTGCTGAGGATAGAACTCGCACAGCACACATGCCAGGAGAGCACGCTACCACTTGAGCCACATCCCCAGCCCTTCTTCCTGTTTTTAATATTTACCTCTTATGTTTTTCTTTTTTTAGCCAGACTTTCCACTCCCTTTTCTCAAGAGGGTTTACAATCTAAGTTAAAGGAGACCAGGTGTATCTATAAATTCTGAGAAACATGAGTGCACAAATCCATAAAAGCTGGGTATGTTAAAATCTGGTCTAGAGTAGACAAATGTATACTGGGGTTAATTAAAATGTAATCAGTTGATCAATAGATATTTATCATCATGAACTAAATAGATCTCTGAGAGTTACTTAGGGAAGTCTAGTTGGTTATGGTTGAGGTCCACAAACCCAGGTTGGACTTATGCTGTGTCCTCTCTTACACCCTGACCTCTGGGCACAGTCCTGGGTCTTGCGGTTTTGTGTGTAGACTTTACTTGTATCACTGACTGTTTTTATATCATCTCCTATTATTTGAGATGGAGAATTCAAATCTTTGTTGGTGAGAATTATCAACACTAAAACTAGGATAAAGAATCAGTAAAGAATCTTTTCTGTCACATCTAAAAAGTGTCCCTTGATCTGCTTCACCGTTTTAGGGAAGAATCGCAACTAGTAATGCTTCTGACTCAGTGCTGAGGCCGAGGAGCCCCCGAATGTACTTTCTGAGAGTTTATGTTCAACAGTAACTAGCAGTCACTCACCTCACAGAGGGAGATGTGATTTCGCAGGAGAGGCATCATGTTCCTTTTCTCCCGGTAGAGGGCAGTAACGGCCATGCCACGACCCTGACAATTTGCAGCTACCTTCGGATCCCGTCTAATTCCGCGTAGGGACAGGCTAGCAGCTAAATCTGCTAAAAAACTTTCGAAAACCCAGAGCAATATCGATGTCATTCTGCTTTCCGCATTCCTATCAACTCATTTTTTCCCCTCGTGAAATCAGTTAACTTTTAATAGATGATTGGTACTGTCTATATTTAGAAAATTACCTAGTACTCATAAAGCTTCAAAAGACATGAGATGGTTAAGTTTCTACTAGAAACCTAAATTTTGAGATTCCTTATTTTAATATATTTTCATCAGTCTTAATGTTTAATTTATTTCAATGCTATCAAATGCTTAGGATTTTAAAATTTTCAAATGAGGTGGATAGCACACAACAGAAACTCATAAAGATGGAATTCCATTTCTTTTGAAAACATATAACTGAGATCAGTGAGAAAACATTGTCCAGTAGAAGATATGCTGAACTTGGACTTGAAAGATTTGAATTTGAAACTTGGCTCTGCAAACTTATTGAATTATTTCAAGGAAAACACATATTTTTCATTCAAGGGATGGCTTGAGGCATTCATGAAGTAATACAGGTAAAAACGTCTGTAAATGTGTTATGCAAATGTAAGATATTATTAAAGTACACTTTATATTTTCAGCCTTACATATTTTAAACTTAAATATTACAGTTTTTTGGAGGAAATGATACATTTCAATATTAAAACAATATTTAAAACTTCAGAGAGGAGAAGTCAATCCCTCAAAATTCTATTCTTAAAAAATGGTCACTGTTAATATTTGAATATGCTTTAGGATATCTCTATATGCACATATATAGTGTGTGTATATAAACAATGTTTCAAAAATTAAATTGTATTATACATTCTATTATTTAAAGGATTCCCCCCCATTCAGCATTGCAGTAGTAATAGCTAACATTTATTTACGTTTATGCCAGGCACAGTCTAAGCCATTTATGCATATATTCTTCTGTAATTGCACAATAGTTACATGGATATGTACTTTCATTGAAAAGACAAGGAAATTGTCTTTTCAGTGAAAGATTCAGAGATGTGAAACAACAAATTTTTATAGTTTTAAGGAATCTTAACTCCCATATTTATTTCTGCTTACAGCCTTTCTCAGTTTTATTATCTCCTTGGTAATCTGATTGTTAATCAGAAGCAAAACCAAGAGGACTACTTGTTTAATATTTTTAGTGCTCATGCCCACAAATTCTGGGGGAAGAAACCCAAGAGCTAACAGTTTTTAAACATGTTCTTCTAAGAGGTTATATGTATTATCATATTTAAGAACCACAGCTTTGGTTTCAGTTCCCAGATTGGGGCTGCTGAATAAATTTTGAGTTTGAGACATAATGCCAAGCTGCCCTCCAGAAATGTCATAGCAGGTTACATTCCCACAAACAACATGTGATTCATTTTGACTCTTTTATGTGGGTCTCTTTGTGCTCCAAAATATTACCTTGTAAATGGCTTCTTAGTTTGTCATCATGATAGTCACTTATTTGAAGGCTTTTAGCCTGTGTGGATGTGTGTGTGTGGGTGGGTGCATTCTAAAGGGTGCATTCTTTTCTTTATATTTGTTAATAATTTTGAGGATTTCAGGAACTGATTGGCATGTCCTGTTTAATGATACACTTTCTTATCTTTTCAACACCTTCTTTCATGTTCTGCTCCCTTTCTGTTCGCCATACCATTGTCTTCAGGGCAGCAAACCCTGCTTTTGCAAAATCAAACTGGATAAGTGAAAGGAAACTTCATACCGCACAGTGGCTGAGGGAATAGCTCAATGGTAGAGTGTGCTTAGTATGTATGAGTCCCTGGGTTCAGTTCTCAGCACACACACACAAAACAAACAAACAAACAAACCAAACCATAAAACATCAGAGCTTGGGTGCAGCTCAGTGATAGAACATTTGCCTAACACATAAGAGGCACTGGGTTCCATCCTCAGTACTGCATACAAATAAGTAAATAAAATAAAGATGTTGTGTCCATCTATAACTAAAAAATAAAAAAAAATCTTAAAAGCAGCAATACAACATAATAAAACAACTCGTTGTAATTAGTCCTACAGAGGGAAAACAAATTCTAGCTCTGTCTACAAGAAATTAAATATGATCTACCCTTTACCGCCATATTTGATCATCCTAGTTAATCCCATTCTTTGTTCATGGTCCTTCTACCTAATTCTCCACAATCTTTTTCCTACCAACTTCCAACCTGCTCTCATCAAAACTAAAAATATTCCTTTTATATATGAATATTATTCCTTTACTGTACCCCAGATTTTCCCTTTAGCCTGGTTAAAAATTAGTAAAATTTCTGTTTTTTTTGTTTTGTTTTTAATAAAGCAAGATTCTGCCCCTAGTGAGATTCTAAACAAAACTTTACTTTTTTTTTTTTATATATATCATCTTCCTCCTACCTAGAAAACTGAGTTTCGTTTACTTTGTCCTGGAAACAAAGAATGGTTTTAATCTCCTAAAGAAGACAGAAAGTTGTTTTTTTTTTTTTTTGCTAGTTTATTAGCAACCTTTAACGATTAAGCTATAGACATTTAACAAGTTATACACAGACCTCAGTCTCAGAAATCATGTCCTCTGAAACATTCAATATGAAGATGAGTCACCCCAGACCTTCAAATAAAGTTTATATTATTGTTATGACAGTAATTGTTTCTAATTGTCTCTGGCTCTTTTTTAAACCTCAAAACTATGCACAGAGAATAAAGCCATAAAAATGAGACATGGGTAGCTTATTTGTACTTAATGTTGCTCCAAATTAGTATGGGAATTTTATCTTCTTCCTCTGGGTTTATTCAAGGGGAGGATCGTATTCTAGTGCAGATTTCTGAACCAAGAAATTTTAAAGAATGTTTAAGATCAGAGGATTTTTGAGTCCATGAGTTATTACATTAATGGGAAATAAAAGTGGGATAATACAATCAGAATGTTGGACTCCTGCATCTTTCCCTCCGTTTTCTGAGTATTTGTTTCTCTTTTGGGCTCTAACTCTATGGTCCATAAAGATAATGATTTGAAATTCCAAGTAGTTATTGAAGATACCACATAAGAAACTGAGGAAATCAAGTAACCATATTATTTTGATTTTATAGAACAGGATTTTGTGCTCAGAGGGTCTGATAAAAAGCTGTGTATTCATCTGTTTTTGGCAGTTTAAATCATGTATTGAATTTTTGTTAAAATGAGGGCACACATACACATAAATTACAGAGGGTTCCAGGGGAATAAGCACTATGTTCTGATTTCTAGTTCTGCTACTTTTATTTTTCAACATTTAGCAAACGCCAGTTTGGCTTAGTTCTGGCTTGGTCCCAAACTTTAGAACACAGAATTCAAATGAGCACAGAATTGTCTCAGAGACATGGATAAGTCATCTTCATACCCATTAAGTTTGGGCCTAAAGATCTATCAGAATACTTCCCAAACATTAGATGATAAAAATCACAACCTCATTCAGGAATTATGGACTGTATTCTGGTTTCAGAAGAGAACTCTTTCGAGCTATATCCACTTACTGTCTACTTGAAGAAAACAACCTATTGTACTGTCTATACAGATGAATAATTTGACTAATTTCCCCCCCTGACTTGGCAGAATCTTTTATTGAACTTATTGAAATGACCAGATGTTTTGGCAGCTTTTGTAGACATAATCTGAGAGACTCAATAATCGACTTAAGTAAACGTATCAGGATGTGGACTGGCAACGGAATTGGGGATTCTCTGTTCTGTGATGACTTAGAATTCCATTTAAAAAGGCAGGCTGCTTGCGTAATTGAAATGCATGGAGATTGGCACCATTTCATTCATTTACTTTAGTGGTTTACAGCCTATTTAGATATGTGTATCCCTATAACTTTTGAAAGTAATAGAGGTCTATAAAAATTGTCCTTGAGGCTATCTGCTCAGAGTGAAGTAAATTATTTCTCTGCATAAAAAAATCCGCAGACAAAAAAAAAAAAAAAAAAAAACCAGAAGCATTAAGAGTTCATTTGTCTCAGATTATCCCCAAAAGGCTATGTTAGCATTTTCTTTAGTTTTGGAGTATTTCACATGAAAGTATTTAATACCAGAATTTTCCACATTTTTTTTTTTGTTTTTTCTGTTTTGCTTTGAGTACATTTGCTGTGCTGTAATTTCCATTGATGATAAAAATATTCCTGATAAGTAGCTCACAGAGGTCAACTTTCTCTTAAAAGCTCATGTTTGTAAGAAATATTTCAAATTGTGAAGTATTTCTTGGAAAAGGAAATAGTCTGCATAACCCAGGACAGAATAATTCTATAATTGTGAAACTTTTATCTGGACAGTTTGCTCAGCTTTCTTTTCTTTTATTCCTCTTGTAGGATTAAGACTGTCTCTTGAATTTATCTAAATAACATTTTTAAATGCTTCTTTTCCCTTTTTTCCTCTCTTCGTTCAAAAGAAAAAGAAAGAAAAAGCAAAGCAAACAAACAACATAAAGGTATATAGGCTGGCCGCAGGTACACATGCATAGGCACACAGAGAGAAACACACATATAAACACAGGCAAACATGCAACATACAAGTGCACACACACACACACTCTGCACTTAGACTTAAATAGGTGATTAGCACCTGTGTCCAGGAGTTCCTCTTTCTTAAAGACCTGGAGCAGAGACCATTGCATTCCCAGACTGGCATACTGCACCCAATGTTCTTAGTAAATATTTTTTTGTATCAACATAGTAACAATCATGCCAGCAGATTTCCTTAATCATCCAAAGCTCTCTGAGAGTGTTGCTTCCCTTTCATGTGTTTAGAAGGCTGACTGGCTCCACAAGTCTTTCCCTGTGTTGGCAGACACAGCAGCCTTCCTGTCCTTGATAACAACTGATGCTAAGGACCCACTGATTCCATGTTTGCTCTGAAATTCTGCCTCATGGGTTGCTAACTTGCCCTGCATTGGAGAAGACTACAGGGAATCTTAGTCAAGAACTGCTTGAGGCCGAGAAGAGAATAGAAATATTTTATGAGATGATTTGGATGAGATGTCACCTGTGGATGTAGGATTATGGCATTTTTATTTCCCTCCAGCAGATTAAAAAATGTGAGAACCATAAATGACCCAGTCTCTGTAAAGTGCTGGTCAGACTGATTGACACCTACAGATGTGCAGAGTCTGTGCCTGTAGGACCAGATGTTATGTGGCACTTAAGGACCTTAGGTGGCTAGGGCCACTTTCTTTAGTTAACCATAGTCCTGCCTTCCTAGTCCTGCTCTCCCATTCTTAATCTTGGCTGGTTCCTGGGTTTTGAACATTGAGAAAATCCAGCCCCAAATACATGGAACAGCAGAGGCTGGGGCTGCTACTTTTTAAAGTGCAGTTTTTGTTTTGTGATGGTTTTTGCTAGCAAATAGCTCATTTTATTGAAAATACAAAGATGATGGGGAGAGAATTTTTTAGCAAGGAGTAAAGAGAGTTGGCTCTCCTTACTCACAAGTTATGATTAAGGACCAGGGGAAATTACTCAGTGATTGGGTAGGGAAAACATAAGATTTGCCTGACTCCCAAAGTTCATTTCTCTTACCCCCAGACAGCCAGGACCTTATTTCATTACATGTTTCACACTGCTGCTTCTCTCTTTTTGAGGCATTATTAATTAAGGGATATGAGATGGAAGGGAAACAAGTCAAAACCAGTGATGCTCCAGTATTTCCACACTATTATGATAAAGTTCAGACAGCTTGAATTCTAAATTCCCAGCTACATCAGTTGGGATAATTGAGGTGCAAAGGATATTGGCAGAAATATAGGTGTTTGATGTCAGCATAGCACAATTAAAAAAGAGAAATAATGCTCAAATTTTAATCTGTACAGCAAGCTTCTCAAAATTTGGCAACATCTGGATGATTTGCTGAATTTCCCCAACTTTATATAAACATTCAGTGCTTTGTAGACACAGCCATTATCTTTTATTTTTCTCAATTTAAACTGGCTTTTGAGAAAGAATAGAAGGTGCTAGTCACTCCCAAGACCATTTGTCAAGTGGATTGCATTTGTGCCCTCTCTTAAAAAAGATGCCTTCCAGTGTATGAGAGCAGTTTTTGTAAATTAATATCATCATTAAAAATAAGCTGGCCTCCTTGTACACCTCCTTTAACTTGTTATTTGAGGCTGCTGTGCCCGGCTGCAGACAGCAAGCAGTTTTGGCATGGCCCTGGGGCCCAGGGGAATATTAACTTACAAGCCTTTCCCTATTTTGCTTTTACATGTCTGAAACTATTTCAAAACTTGGTGGCTGAAATATAAGTTACTAAGTACACTTGATGAGAATGTAAGAAATGCTTTTGTCCCCTTCTTTCCTCTTTGGAGAAAAGATGGTTGGGAAAAGAATTACTGTACTTAAAAGACTTATGTCCTGGCTACTTCTGAGTATTTACATCAACACATATCTCAAGATTTTAAAAGGATGGTAAAACTAAGAGTCAAGTTGAGTCCATCTAGGTTTATATCATATATGCAATTTAAAAGTCACCCTAGGATTTTTTAAAATCAGTTTGCTTTGGAGATATAGTGGAATAAAATTGACCAAATTATACTGTTATATTGTGTGCATGTATGAATACATAACAACGAATCTCACTGATGTAATTATAATGCATCAGTAAAAAACCATTTTTTAATTAAATTTCAAGAGTTCTAGAAAAGTAAACTATTGGGTGTGAGGTGGGAAAGAAGTATTCTTTGGTTTTAGTTGTTAGAGCCTTTAGCTCTAACATTGCAAAGGTATTTATTGGCTATGTTCCTGTCTCACTGCTGGGGTTTGTCCTCAGGAATCAGGTACTAGACTGAAGCGGGTGGGAGGGCTGATGACTTGCAGTCTTCTGGGAGTCCTGAAATTTTCTCCTCTCCATGCCTGCCTAAATGTAGCTAAAGGCAGACCAGTGTTTTCCTCTCTCTGTGTGTTCCAGGAACACAGGGGCAGACACTGCCTAGGTACAGTCACAGGAGGCTGGGAAGTGTTTGTGGGTCTCTAGCTGCTGGAAAGGGTTTGGGCCCCTTCGGCAGATGTTTGCTGTTCCAGCCACTTCATTAATGTTGGAAACAAAACCCTGGGCTATTCTGACCACAGTTCTACTTTGTGATTGACAGCTGGGGTGTGTTTCCTCCCACAGAAGTGCTTTGCAGTCTGAGAGTGCAGAGAGGGAGGGAAAAGAGGGAAATGGGAGCAAAAAGGGAATTGGGCTAGATGCCATTGCTAAAAACCCAAAATTATAAAGGAGTATTATAAAGGAAAGAGAAGGAGACACTCATTTAAAGAGAAGGACAAATTTAGTACAACTAATTAAGATTTGATGTCCCTTCAAACACATTATATAATTTAGTTTTCCCAGTTGTCACGCATTCATTTATTCATGACACATTTACTGAGAACCCACCATGTGCCAAGTGCTAGGTGGGTATATTGGTGATACAAGAGGAATAGTGCTGCATGGGGCTGTTGCCCCACCAGGAGTTCATTATCCAGTGGGTGAAATAACCATGCAAAAGACAATACAGCTTTGGGGTGTAGGGGAAATCTTTACCATGATGGTAACACTTGAGATGAATCTCCAACTAGTTTGGGGGCAGAAGAGGCAGAATATGGGATGCAAAGGACATTCTAATGAAAGGAAACAATTTTTTATAAAGGCCAACCTGTGTAATATTATGATTATCATTTTAAAATTGAAAAAACAAACAAACAAAAAACAAAACCATCCTGAGTTTCAGCTTACATTATGAACTAGGGAGAGCTGGAAGTTCCAGACTCCAAAAACTGGAATCTCTTCTCTCCTGACTCAAGGGAACTTTTGCCCACTGACCCCCTCTGAAATTTCTTGCCTCTATTGTGGAAAATAGAAAAGATGGAAAATCCAAGGAGCTGGTTGAAATGTTTTACTTCTTTAGTGCCTGTGGCTGAGTGACAAAGCTAAGGGATGCGGAAAGCTGAGGGGAGGTCGGTCTGAGAGTGGAGCCTGGACCGAAGGCGATTTCCACCTTGCAGGACCGGTGGTCTCGGGCGCTGACCCCTGCTCTAGAGCTGCTAAAGCCTTCCGCATGGCAGCGCCACCATCAGGGGCACCCGCGGCAACTCCAGACCCGGTTTGGAGCGAGGGGAGGAGGAGAGGCAGAAGAGAAGGGAAGAAAGCAAGATAGAAAATGAAACAAGAGTGGGCTATAGAAGGAGGAAGAGAAAGTTAAAAAGAGAAGCGAGAAATTGGACAGAGAGAAGGCCAAAAGTGCAGGAAATAACTGGGGAACGGAGAACTGGGAGCGGGAAAAGGAAGAGAGCTAGTGGCAGTGCAAGAAATGGGAAGAGCAGGAGAGAAGAAGTTGAGGGAAAAGATGATAGAGCAAACACAGGGCGCGGAAGACTGATCCACAGCGCTCCCTTCCGTGAGCACACTCAGGGGCCTTCAAAGCCTAAATGCATAAAGCTCAGCCCTTCGCCAAGCATCAAGTCGCGGTGCTTTTGCCCTGAGAGCTCCCAGCGCGGCTCGCGGTCGCGTCTGTGGGTAGGGTCGCTCCGACACCATGCGCTCTCAGCCCCTTCCAAACATTGTTTATTCGCAGTTGCCTACAGCTGTACCCTTTTCTAAAGGCAAATCAAACCCACCATCCAGGAATTCCCTCCGAGAGAGCGCTGCGCCCTTAGGATCCGGCCCCGCTCACTGCACAAGGGGTTCCAGCTCCACCTGCCACCAGGACAACACTTTGGCAGTGTTGCGGGACTGCTTTCCTCTTTCCACCAGAGCTAAGACCAGTAAGAAAGAGAAAAAGAACTTCATAAATATATTGAAAAAAAGTTACAGGTTTGTATAGAGAATAAATACAAAATTATTTTAAAATCTTTGAGTGCTTTATGAGAAGTTCCAAATTTTAAAGTGCTTTGACATTATTAGGATTTAGGCTATGGAAACATGAGTGTAGGAAAAAAGTTGAAGCAATTTATATCAAAGAAGTTATTGACTCTGCTTTCCATTAAAGGCAAACATTTAGTACTTTCAAATCAAAACAGCTTTTGAAGCTTGTTTGTTGTATGGTTGACTTGAAATAAATTAAATTGTGCTTGCATTTAAAAAGTGAAGTGACAAGTCAACAGCAGTTTTGAGAGAATATTTTGGAATATTCAGACTGAAATCTGTTAGCACATAATGCTTGGAATCCCATATTTTCTCTTAAGTCTACAGATAGTCTCTATAAGACAATCAGTAAATCTATAATAAATATATATAAGTAAAGCTTTTTAAAATCAAGTTGTTCCTACATGCATTTAGTTATAAAATGAATATTATATTCAGTTACACTGAAAGTACAATTTGTCTGCAAGGTAGGATGGGCCTGATATTCCACAATAAACCTTATAATACCAAATTTTACAAACTAACAAATATTTGAAATAAGATAAAAATAAGGAATTTTAGTAATAAGATAGATATTCTTGATGCTATTTTTACATTTGTGGGTCTGCTATGTGTTGAGCCTTTAATGAATAGTTTGCACATATATTGATTTAAGAAATAGGCTAAATTTTGTTTTCAGAACAACCATTTGCTACAATAGCTCAAATCCTTTGAAGAAAAAGAGAGGTTTCATTTCAATCCCAAGTCTCGGTGCAGCCAATGCAATCATTGTATATTAGAGATGTTTCTAGGGCAAAATATAACTTCTCCAAAGCACCTAGTCATGGCTTAGTACCAGCATAATTTTTAATGACTTTGCATTAATTTGAAGGCTTTTCCTGGAGTATAGGAGTCAAAGATTTGGATCATAGAAGAAAATATGCCAGTAAAAGAACAATAAATAGGCTCAGAAAATAGTCATCCAGCCCGTGAAAACTGAGTAAGTTTTATGATTTATTGAGCCTTGTGTGGGAAATAAAACAGGAAAATATAATGATTCATATGCAGTTCTGTGAGTCTTAAAAGTGAATTGACATATATCTCAAGCTAAATTTTTGCTCAGTTTTGTGCTTCTAGAAGTTCATTCATGGTTTGTGGCAGAAGGTGGATGTTGGCAATGATTTTCTTGCCCTGTTTTTCCAGTGCTTCCTTTCTTTAGATTGATTCTTTCAAAACGTTTCTTGATTTTGTTCTAGTTGAGACTTAAAATATAGAAACTAGGATTTGCGGGTGGAATTATTAGAGATTGCTAGGTTAAACCCTAATTAGAAAAAAATGCTTTAGGTGAAAGATAATTGTTCATGATCTGACTCTTCTCCTATAAAATTGTGCTAGAAAATCCCTAGGCAAACTTTCATAATGTATCAATTTAATAATAAAATTTCCAATAATCAACTTTATTTGTTCATTAATCATTACATTCCTTCATTTATATGTGGAATAATGGATTAAAATTTTACTTTTGCTACTGATATTTTGATGTATACAATGTAAACTCCCCTCAATATCATAAAGTCTATATATGACAAACCAAATCTATCATCATAGTGAGTGGAGAAAAACGTAAAACATTTTCTCTAAAATCAAGAACAAGACAAGTATGTCCACTCTCACCTTTCTTATTCAATATTGTTCTTGAAACTCTAGCAGAGCAATCGGGCAAGAGAAGGAAATTAAAGGAACTCCAATAGGAAAAGCAGTAGTCAAGTTATTTCTGTTTGTTTATTACATAATACTATATTTCAAAGACTCAACAAACACCACCAGAATACTATATCTAGGTGGATTTATCTGTCATCTTATAAATAAACTCAGAAAAGTTTCAGTATACAAGATTAACATAGAAAAATCAATAGCTTTTCTATACTCCAATAATGATTCTGCTGAAAAAGAAGTCAGGGAAACAATTCCATTCACAATAGACTCAAAAAACTAAAATCCTTGGAATAAATCTAACAAAGAAGGTGAAAGAACTGTGCAGTGAATATTATCACTGAAGAAAACAAATTGAAAGAGACCTTAGAATATGGCAATACTTCCCATGTTCCTGGATTGGCAGAATTAATATTGTCAAAATGGCATGTTCCCAAAAGCTACATATAGATTTATCATAATCCCCATCAAAATTCCACAGCTATTCTTCACAGAAGTATAAAAACCAATCTTAAATTTCATATGGCAAAATAAAAGAACTAGAATAGCCAAAGCAATTCTAAGCAGTAAGAGTAATGCTCAGGACGTCACAATAACTGATCTGAAATTATACTTTATTATGCTATATTATACTATACAAAGACAACATGGTATTGGCATGAAAACAGTCATGAAATGGAATAGAAAACAGAGAGATAAATCCACCTAGATACAGTCATCTGATCCTTGACAAAGATGCCAAAAATATTAAGTGGGTGAAAAGAGAGCCTTTTTAACAAATTGTGCTGGGAAAACCCATAGGAGAAGTAAACTAGATCCTAATCTTTCGCCTTACACAAAAGTCAATTCAAAGTGAATCAAAGATCTAGGAGTTAACACTCTAATTGCTAGGAACAAAAAACAAAACAAAAAAAAAACAACCAAAAATCTCACACCTTAAGAGTCAATTCTCCAATATATTAGTGCATGCAAGTATTGAATTCCTTAACAAGACTTCTAAAGTTCAAGAAATAAAACCAAGAATCAATAAGTGGGATGGCATCTAAAAATCTACTTCACAGCAAAAGAAACAAGAATGTTTAGAGAATATACAAAATGGGAGAAAATCTTTGGCAACTCCTCCTCTGATGGAATATTTATATGAAGAATATATAAAGGACTCAAAACCTTAACACCAGAAAAACAAATAACCTAATAAATAAACATCCAAATTAATTATATGGATATTTATCAAGAAAGAAAGAAAAAAGAAAAGAGAGAAAGAAATACAAGTGGCTAGAAAATGTATGAAAACATGTTCAACATTCCTAGCAAACTGGGAAATGCAAATCAAAATTATACTGAGAGTTTACCTCACTCCAATTAGAATGTCAATCCAGAATAGATATAATAATAAATGCTGTCTAGGATATGTAGGAAAAGGTACATTCTTGGTAGACTGTAAATTAGTAGGACTAATTTGGAAAGCAGGATCAAGATTCCTCAAAAGACCACATATGATACAAACATAAAACCAAGCTATCCCACTTCTTATGTATTTATACAAAAGAACTAAAAGCAACATACTACAGTGATACATACATACCAATGTTTATAGCAAGACAATTCACAATAGTTGAGCTATGAAAGCAGTTCAGGTGCCCATCAATAGACATGAATAAATAAAATGTGGTGTCTATTCATAAAGCAGTTTTAATCAGCCAGAAAGAAGAATGAAATTATGTCATTTTCTGGTAATTGGATGAAACTGAAGAACATTATACTAAGGGACTCAGGAAATCAAATATCAAATGTTTTCTCTCTCATATGGAAGCTAAAAAGAGAGGATAAAAAGGGGATCTCATAAAAGCAGTAAGGAGATCAACAGAATAAAACAGAGTATAAAAAGTTCTTGAGAATATAATTGTGCAAAACACCAAAACAGGAATAAAAATGATTATTTATAAGTTTATTATTATTATTTATAAATTTATTTGTAAATGATTATTTATAAATCATTTATAAATTTATTGATGGATCATCAGAAATAAATTTTCTAAAATGGGAATTAAATAAATTTAAATTAATTAACACATCTCAATGTCTGAAAGTCAAATCTTTGTTCTGCATAGAGTATATTAAAGAAGAAAAATTATTGAAAATTACTGTAATTAGCCAACTGTGATTCATAGTGTTTCTACAATTTTTGAAGTCATCCCTCTAGTTACTTGAGGTTAATTAAATTGCAAGAAATTTTCTATTAAAGATAGAATGAAATAGACTTTTTAAAAGAAGGGTCACCATTGTATTTTGTCAAAACTGAAGTTTTCCAACTAACACAGAAAAGAAAATATTTTTTTTAAAAATGAAAGCATTTTAAATATTAAAACACCTCTATCACTGAAAGGAAAATAATAGTTGTCCCTCTACATGTTTCAATTTTTGTGCATGATGCATTTTATAAAATATTTTTTTACTTTTTCTGCTAATAATTGATACTCACAGGCTACACTGATAATCTGTCCACTACTAAATATTGTACTCATTGTATTAAGCAAATATTGAGAATGTTGTTAAATTTTTTGTAGTGTCTGCACAGGAATCCCACTGGTAACTTTTCTTATTAAAACACTTTCATCTTTTACTTGCATACCCAGACATCCCTCTACAAAATGTGCTAAAAATATTCCAATAATCTTTGCAAAAATATTCTTTGATCATGGTTATCTTTACTTACCTACATTATTAATTATTACAATATAATTAATCAAAACCATTTATACTTTCAATTTCAAATTGTATTACTTCATAATTAACCCATATGGAGGATAAGGTAATTAATTTTTCAGGAAACAATTTCAGTGCATAAAGTTAAGTATCAATTAATATGCATATTAAATTGCCAGTAGATTTTTTAAAAATTAATTTGTTCTCAATCTTTCAGAGCAGTAGAAATTTCATCAGTGTTGTCTCAATGTCAAGTAATTCACAAGTAAAACACAGAGTGAATTTAATTACAATAATCACTAAGAGTATAATTATGATTCTATTTAACATTTCTTATTTGAGTCTTCCATCTTAATTTTTAAGCTATAATCACAAACATCCTTAAATATACTGATTTTTCTAAATATAAAATAGTGCTTTAAAATCTATTATATAGGGGGATATGTAGGATGTACATCTCGTTCTTCAGAAAAAATACAGTCTGTGGTGTCTGAATAGTATAGCCAATTTATAGTATAGCCAGTGATATTAATAAAAACACAGAATAGTCTGACTCCTAAAGGACAGACTGCTAACAAATTTACCCCCAAATTCCCCCTAAATGTAATATAATATAAAATATGCTTTCTAATGTCAATAGCAATGTAGACAAAACTAACAACTGCAATATCTCCCCTCTTTATAGTTCCTATGAAAACTTACATTAGCATTAGCTATCTTGATAAACATGTTTTCCATATATTGTAAAGTCCATTATTTACTTAAATATGGATTAAGAGTAGTGTTTTCTTTCCTTTTAGTCTAAGGTAAAATTGATTGCATTTCAAACCATCTTTAGTTTCTATGTAGCTGATAAAGTTATTTTTATATGCTTTAATGTAGCATGACAAATGCAAAACAAAAAAGTGGTTATTCTAATAGTCATTAGAATTGTTGAGAAATATTTATTATGATTTTTAATATCTTTTAATAGAAATCATTCACTGTGAAAATAACATTTTCTAGATTGGGGAATAGAAATATAACTTTCATTTTTTAAAGATATATAGAGGATAAAAATCATTGTTTGAATAGTAACAGAGAAAAATTCAATCCACATTTATTGCTGGATATTTGAAGTTTCCATGTGGTCTATACTAAAAGAATTAATCAAATTTTGATGTACAGTGGTTTATAACACCTAGAAAAATCTAGTTTTTTCAATTTTCAAAAAATTGCTCAATATAGAGTTTCCAAAACAATTTTTCTATTTCAGATTCTTTTCTTTTTCATCTCCTCTATTAACTTTAATCACATTTTCAACATGCAGCCAAGAATGAAGCTTTGACAGTAAGCCATAAGTTTACACAGTCAAGCATTGTCAGTTTTCTGCAGTCACAACACTGAGATAAGATGAGAGAGTTAGATATTTTCTTTCTTGTACCCTTCTTGACTTAAAAGTAATGAAAACTATTACAAAGATTTGTCCATACCTCAAATTAATTTTCCATAAATTTCTTGAAATTATTGCATTTACTTTTGCTTGGTGTATGGCAAACAAAATCAACTTAGTTCTTCAATTCAATTTCTAAATGCAGAATTTTAAGAATCACAGTGATGACAAAATTGGTACATTTCATCATAATACACCTGCTTATGAGAACAGACGTGAACATTAAAAAGAATTCACATTTAACATGGATCATTTGCCACATGGACAAACACTTCTGGTTCATTCAGAGCCAGAATGCTTATATGGTTCCAGAGGAACTCCTTGGCAGAAGTTGCTGATTACTCATTAAACAATTGAACATGTATAGACATTATTTATCTTATAAAGCTTATCCACAGAAAAACAGACACAAAAATGAGGTAAATACTATGAGCAAGATTGTGGTTCTTGGAAAAAGGCTAAAAGCCAAAATATATGTTTGGTAAGCTTTTCCTCCTAAGCATGTTTCAAAAGATGAAAATACTAAGAGCTGTAAGGCCACAAAGCTTAACACACATGCATCTTGTCCTCCAGGGAAATGCAGGGCACTCTGCTGCACTGCAAAATCTGATCTTTCCCAACAGGCAGTGCCAGCAACACTGCAGCTATCTTTGTCATAGTGGAGACAATGCTTTGATCATTCCGTCTTTTAAATGTGATCTTTGTTCCAAGGCCAGCTGTTTGTTTACATTACTCATGGAATTACACTTCATGCATCCCTATGTCTCTCACTACCTGCCTTTAAGCTACAGTAATTAACATCAACCCTCTATGAGAATGAGTTGAATTATCTAAGAAGTCTGTAGTTATAGTTCTCTCAGCTAATCAGAATTTGATCAGAAAACAAATCAAATTCTGACAAAGGGTAAATTCATCCCATTTTCCCCCTCTCCTTCCCCATTCAAATGATCATATTTAGGCACTTAAAACAGGAATGGTAGAGCACTCTTCTATTGGCCATTCAGTCAGGCTCCAGCTGCAGTTTCTCTGTGTGCCTCTGTAAAGTGCCACTGAAGGTATTCTAAGCTTGAAGCAGAGGCTAAATTTTGGTGGAAGTATTTTGTGGAGGAGTCAATATCTTCTCCTTCATTTGTCAATGTTGTGGTTCAAGTTCTTAAAAAATTGAGAATTTTGCTAGTCCCTTCTCCATCTCAGCATATTGCTCTTTAAGCCTCTCCATGGTTCTTCTGTGTTTTTCATACACCTCAGCATGACAGTGGGGTTGTTCTTTCATGAAATCCTCCCACTGGAGTTGATGCTGTTTCTCAGTAGCTATTAAGTGGTCATGATACATCTTTCTTCATTCCTGTTCCCTCTGCTAGAGTCTACAGACGGAGTCATTAGATGCTTGCAATCTCTGGAGAACTTCTTTCAAGTTGTCCTGCATCATTTGTCTGCATTTGGGAAGAGTACGTTCATTTGTTTCTTGGATCATAGTCTTCCAATTTTCAAGAACACACATTCTTCAGCAAAGACCACGTCTTTGCTAAGACCACATTTTTCTTCAAATTATTATACAAAATAATAACGAGTTTCACCTTGAATAACTGGTCTGTGATCCAAAAGCCTTGAATGAATTTCTCCAAGATCCTTGATAATGATAGTGCTGAGCCCGCAGTCCCCAGCGAGTCCCTTTTCTTGTCGCTGCCGCCACCAGGGGCAACCTCACAACCCACAGGGGTTTCTGTTTCTCCTCCACTCATCCCGACTGGCCACTATTTCAGATTCTTAAGAACAAAATGCTTTTTCATGGTCAGACTGTGGAGTGACATCAATTACTTGGAGCACAGAATTTGTTTTCTGAATATTAGGAGACCAAAACTTTCCAGAGCAAAGAATATCAGAAAAGTTTAGGGGATTCACAGAGAAAAAGGGTTTGTGGCCTGGTCAAGAATTCTAAGGAAACCTCAAATTGACTAAGAAAAAACCCCAAATAATTATGTATCAATCCCCAAATGATTAAATTATATATTGACTATCAAGGCAAGATTTTTTGGTTAAGAGTAGCAATGGGTATTCCTTAGCAGAAACAAACAAAGAGAATAAAAGAAATAATTTCATTTTTTCCTAATCTGCTTTTCATTAGCCAAACATCAGGCCCATTGCAAAATTAATCAGTAATGTGGGATTCTAGATAGATGATTACACAGAAGAGGTGAGGAGGCTGAGTAGCACAGCATGTGAGGTACCATGGTTCAGCAACAGTGCCTTCTGTATACAGGAAGGGCTACTTCAAAGAGATGACTAAAGCACTATTATAAGACAGCTACCTATATTTTAATTTTAAACTTTCTTTCTCATTTGCTGATGACCAATGTCCTCTATTCTTAGTTCCATCCTCATATTTTAGTCTCACAGCCTTGCCTTTTTATAATTTAAAAAATGAGAAAGAATCAAAGCAGTGGCAGTTAGCACAACACATTGCAAAAATAAAACACCATACTTAGAGTGAAATATCAGAATAGCAATTGAAATTCTAGGGGAGTTTAGGGCAAAAGATATCCTAAAGTTAACCCAACTTAAAAACTGTTCACCAAGACACGGGGATAGATATGGGCATGGCACTAATTTGAGCAAAAAATCTAAAGTGAGTTATAGAGATCGTTTTGGGACATATCAATTTTGGGCTTCATCCAAGTAGAAAACAATCTATATTGCCATAAAAAAATGAGAACCATTCAAGGGAGCATGGGTAGCCTGGGGAGGAAATTCAGTGAAGAGAAAAGAGCAATGTCTTCAGCTGATGCTGACCTAGACAATCCCTTAGCTTTTTTCAAATCACTTTCTTCACATGGCAAATGAAATAATTATACTATCAACAAACTAATCTTATTATATATCTAACAATTTATTTTAAATATTAAATGATAAGATAGATACAATTGATTTATGGGTGTCAATTTTGTATCTTGCTATTTTGCTGAATTGATTTGTGAGTTTGTCAGAGAGTGACAAACTGGCTTAACCTATTACCCATTTACTAGTAATAACAGAAAATAGACACAGATGGAGTGGTCTGTAAACATGGAGCCCAGAAAAGAATCCCAGACACACAAGGTGAACTGGATCATTCAGAGGAAAGGCCACATTTCAGCAGTTCAGGAGTCTATGGGGAGGCTGGCCACACTGCAGATGGCCAGGTGAGTGTTGGATTCTGTCACACGGGTCTCAGCTCACTTGCCAGAGTCTGCCAAGATTATGTAAAACTGCATGCACCTCCCTGCTCCATGCACACCTGGCCCAGCTGGGGCAAGAAGACAGAGTGCTTGTCACATGGGGTGAAGGAATTGAATGGCAAGAAAGAATGTATTCCTTTAGTCCCGGTTGTGGGAAAGTCCCACACTATGAATGCCCCAGGCCTGTCTTCCAAGTCCACACCATTATACACAATTAGTAAAACAAGCTTTGTGTGTGATGTTTAGATGAGGAGAGAGATGGGACAGCAGCAATTCCTGAAATAGCCCCCAAAGTATTCATATAAATAGAAACACCCCTTCTTTTGATGTTGTTGTTGTTGTTGTTTTAATGATTTCTGACATTATGGGGTGTACTTATGAGCCAAGCAGAGCCCAAGGCATGAGGACAACTGACCACAAAACTACCCATGGGTGCCCACCTTGTTTACCATCAGCATGACTTGAAAGCAGTATGTATTTAGATATCTTTTCATGTCAGTGTATTTTAAATTTCCCTGGTAATCTCTTTCCTTCTTTCTGAACTTGTGCATACAGCATGTGACCATTCCTGCAGTTGTACTCTGGATCATGAAGTATTAATAACCTAGCTTTTTGCTTTATTCATTTAGGTCCAAATCATAGCCCAAATCATAATTTCCAGTAAGTATCTGTTTTCCTCACACCATTTTCTGATGTTCTGAGAGTTTAGATTATGTAAGAATCTAGGTTTTAAATCCAACAGACTCCTGTCTTTCCTGAAATTGCTAGAATTTGGCTGATCATTACACAAGAATGGCAATGTGCTTGTTTAGGTTTGGGAAACTTTTACAGGAAAAAAAATGTCATACTAATAAAAATTGTTAATTGCTTTCGGGGATCTTGACCTTTCAGGACAACTAGATGGGATATAAACATATACACCAGATTGCCGGGACCTCCAGGAGGAGCCTGGTATACAAAGGTGTTTGCAAGCAGGGAGGCAGTTCTCACTGTGAAATCCCACCCCAACCATCTGCAGTTTATAATTCTATTTTTTAAAATTTTTTTTTCAGTGTTGATGATACATCCCAGGGTATTACACATAGCAACATCTCTACTACTGAGCTACATGCCCAGCCCCTGCAGATGGAGTTTATAAAGAGTAGGCCACTCTCTACTGCCAGGGTCTCAAGCCCACCTTATAAATGAAGAGGCTGAGGCACACAGCCAGGGTCCCATTCCCTTAGCCAGCTGCTGACTTAATCTGGTTTCGGACTTGGGCCTCTTTCTTCCAGCACAATGGCTGACCGACTGCCACTAGATTAGGAGTTCTCCTCTGAACTGCAAATGCTGTCATTATGTACATTATGTAATTACTTATTTCGTTGTCAGTTTTTGAGAAAAGGAAAGACTCAGTCTCCTTCATTTCCCATGCAGCCACATTGAATAGCTATGGCTTCACATTCAGCCATTCTGAGCAGTGGCATGAACACTGTGTTGTTGATGAACTGCTCAGTCTGTGCTTGTTTCTGTTTCCCTGGAGCCTCCACAGGGTGGTGTGCTGTGGGGAAATGTTGAGAGTTCTGGTAGCCTACTTGAGAAGGTCTCTGCTGAAATATAGTGCTGGAACAAATCCTTAATGATCATTCCTACAAAGGATGATTAGGCAGAGAAGTTGCTTCAAGCACATACTGATGCGCTTTGGGGAAAGCATAGATACTTCAGAAGTTATTGCTTTTTCTGTAATTTATGTCTTATATATTTTATAATGAATATATTTTATTTATTATTATATTATAAATATATAGTAGGAACTAGGGATGTAGCTCAGTATACAGTACTTGCCTAGCACATGTGAAGGTGTGGGTTCAATCCCTAGCATTGCAAAAATAAATAAAAATAACAAATACTATTATAAATATATACTCTTACAATTTATATATAATATATTAAATAAGTGTGAAATATTTTCATAGACATGATACATTACACATTTATATAATTAAATATTTGTATAAAATACTTCACACCATTTTTATGTTAATTTCCTTCTCATTTTAAATTCTGGGTTAAATCAGCACATTCATGTAAATAATTTGGGCATTTGTGGTATGGCAAAAGCTTCTTCACTTGTCAGAGTGAACCAGACCAAGGTGGGTTTTTTGTGTGCGTGTTGGGGGGAATATCATATATAAATGTACCTGGAGAAATATATCTTCTTACTTATTTTTGCTTTAGTAAATAAATGATATACTTAGTTAGAAGTATGTATTTAGATATATTTTCATGTCAGTATATTTTAAATTTCCCTGGTAATCTCTTTCCCTATTTCTGAACTTGTGCATACAGCATGTGACCATTCCTGTTGTGATTGGCATCCCAATGTGCCCACCGATAGTGCTACACTGATTTCCCTAGCCATGTGCCTTGGGACCTAAGAATGAATTTCTCTAGGACAGATTCTGAAGAGTAAAACATACTAAGGAACACTGTTCACCTTTTTTTTTAATATTTATTCTTTAGTTATAGTTGGACACAATATATTTAATTTATTTATTTATTATTATGTGGTGCTGAGGATCGAACCCAGGGCCTTGCCTGTGCTAGGCAAGCACTCTACTGCTGAGCCCCAGCCCCAGCCCACACAGTTCACCTTTGTACATGGTAGTCCTTATCCACAACTTTGCTTTCTAAGGTTTCATTACCGTCAGTCAGCTACAGTCTGAAAATATGAAATGGAAAATCCCAGAAATAATTCATAAGTTTTAAGTGATGTGCCATTCTCAGAAGCATGATGAAATCTCATGCCGTTCTGCTCCATCATCTGGAGTATGAATCATCCCTCTGTCCAGCATATCCACACTATATATGCTACCCACCCATTAGTCACTTTAGTTAGCCATCTTGATTATTGTATTGAATGTCATGGTGTCACAGTGCTTATGTTCAAGTAACCTGATTTTACTCAGTAAGAGCCCCATGGCATAAGAGAAGTGTTATTGGTGATTCAGATTTGCCAAAAAGAAGTGTGTCTTTTTAAGTGAATTTTTAAATATAGACAAAGCAAGAAACCACATTCACATAAATTGTATTATAGTATGTTGTTATGTTCTTTTTTATTATTAGTTATTATTGTTAATCTTTTACTGTGCCCATTTATAAACAAACTTTATCACAGTATGTGTATAAAGGAAAAAACATATATATAGTTTGTGGTGCTATCAGTGGTGTATCAAATGAGGATGTGTACATAGTACATGTATATGCATAATTTTAAAATAAGTTCCTAGACCTTTTCCTAAAGCCCTTGTACCATTGTGTACTATACCACCTATAACATCATGGGTCTGGTCACTGAACATATTTGCCAATATTTGTGGTGGTTAGTCTTTATAAGTTTAGCTATTCTCTGGATGTATTTCTCACAGATAAAGGGAAACTACTGTAATTAATACAGACAACAACTGTTCACAGGTTACTTTCCCACCACAACATAAGAAAACATGGTTCTCTTTATCTTCCATAAGTTGATTTCCAAATTCATTAATTTTGCCACTTTGAAGGATGAAATAATGTTATCTAACCTGCTTTATTCTCCATTTCCCCATTATTGGTGAGGCGGAGCCTGCGAATGAGAAGTTCTTGTCACTGATTGCTGGCATTTATCACTTACCTCATTGTATTCTCTGTCAATTTTCCCTTTATGTTGTTTCTTAATGATTTTAAATAATTATTCCTATCTTATTTCTTAATCATATAGAAATTAAACTCTTTTATTATTTATAAATAATTTATGGGTTTTCTTATTATACCTCATTAAAAGAACACCCCAATTTCCTTGAAATATCCTGATGGTGTTTTGGTTAGAATTTTAATGAATATTATTTAAATTTGGTGAAAACACGAAATTTAAATTGAATTTTCCTATCAAGAACCACTTCATGTTTTAAGGCATTGTGATTTTCCTAATAATGTATTATGAGATATTTCAAATATATGAAAACAGAAGGAATTTTATAGAGAACATCATGTACCTGCCAGACACATCCTAACATTTAAATTTTACTCTGCTAGCTTTCTTGCTTCTCTTTTTCACCTACTCCTCCATCCATACCATCAGTCCATCTTGTTTCTCATTCATTTCACAACATGTTGCAATTATTTTACACTTACCCTAAAATAGTTCAGGATAGATATCATTAAGGAGTTTTATATTTGTTTCCTATTCCCATTTCTACTTGTTTAGTTCAAGTTTACATACAATGTAATATACAGTTTTCAATATCACCAATAAGAGCTTACAGGCCTCTACAGTAAACCCCTATCCCAGTACAGAACATTGGCATGCTAGAAAGTTCAGCCATAGAATTTCCCAGTCACTCCCCTTTCCATGCACCCACCGTACTGTTTATTTTTTTTCTTCATGGATGAGTTTTACCTATTCTCGAACTTACAGAAATGAATGCTTGTAGCCCATAGCTGTGTAAGCCTGCTTCCTTCACTTAGCATGATGTTTTTGAGATTCATCTACACTGTAGGTGTGGCAGTGGGTTATTGCTCTTCCTTTCCAAGTAGTTTCCATCTTGTAAACTTACCAGTGGGTTTATCCAACCTCCCATGGATGAACACCTAAGCACATTACAGTCTTGGCTATTGAATACAGCTGCTACGGATATTTTCTTACGAGATTTTTGTGGACATGTGTTTTCATTTCTTCTAATGTTACCTAGGCATAGAATTATTGGGTTATGTGGATTATTTTTAAAGAAATTCTTAGATCTCTACCTAAAGTCCTCATACCACACTAGGTGCTTCTACCAACAGCATTGAAAGCTCTGGTCCCTGCACATATTTGCTAACATTTCGGGTGGTCAGTCTCTTTAAGTTTAGCTACTCTCTTGGATGGTGGTCCAAGTGATCTTTTATATTGTTCTATCATCTTGTAAAAGTAATATTTATTAGTAATTTTTTATGTTCAAATTCAGGTCAAACATATCTAATGTGAAAATTCAAAATCTGAAATAAGATCCAAAACTCTTCGAGCCTCATGTCAGTACTCAAAAAGTTTAAGAATTTCGAGCATTTTTTATTTTCAAATTAGATAGGCTCAACCTATAAAGTCTAGACAAACATTCCAAAATCAAAAAAAATCTTTCAAAGTCTGAAACACTTTAGTGGTAAGCACTTTGAATAAGGGATCTCAACATGTAAATGTATTTAAGACTATAAAGTTTCTTCTGAACACCATTCTGGCTGCATTTCCCTGCCCCCAAACAGTTATTTGGGCTTCTTAAAGGTTTTATTGCTTTCTTATTTTTGTTGTATTATTTTTTTTATTTAAAAATTGTTCTAATTAGTTATATATGACAGTAGAATACATTTTGACACATTATATACAAATGGTGCACAACTTCTCATTCCTCTGGCTGTACATGGTACAATTCTTTTTAATACTTTTTGCCTTGAATTCAGTTTTGAATAAATAACTATTCCTACTTTATTTTCATTTTCATTTGCCAGGAATTTATTTTACTATCTTGTCCTACTTAAAAAACAAAAACTCAAACAAAATCACGTTTTACATCCTGTATATGTAGGTCTCTGATTATAGCATGTAACTAGATTTTTGGCAGGTGTTGGAGAGGAGTATTTTCCAATGTAAAGTTCCACATAGGACGTGGTCATTTTATCTAATACTTACTGTTCAAATCTGTATACCAGTGCTGCTTTTAATTACAAATTTACTGCCTACAGACACAGGTTACCTCTTGTCACTAATACAGACCATCTCACAGTGGGTCTCTGTCCCACACCCTCCTGTCCCTGAAAGTAAGCATCCACCCAGGACATAGTTCCTGGGTAAATTGCAGGTGGCCACCTCCCTTCTCACTAGGAATAGCCAGATTGCTCTCCACAGAGGCTGAGGGACTCAAGAGTCCTGCAGTAATGAGTGAGTTATCATTTCCCGTGCCTCTTTCTAGAATATAATATTATCAGAACTGAAAATTTTTTCCAGTGTCTTGGGCCAAATGATAATTTTATATTAGATTAACCTGGTTAATTATAAGGTTGAACATCATCTTTTTTGTTTAATAGCCACTGAATTGTCTGTTCACACAATGCCTTGTCCTCATGATTTACAGATTCCCTGTTTGCAAAGTCACTTACTCACTATGGTTTATTTGGAAACTGAAAATCAACATTTGGGGTGTTTTCCTAGTCATTCATGGATATGCGCAGAGTGTGAAAATTTGAGTCAGAACATTTATTTTCCCAGCTGAAGTTACACAGCAACACTTCTTGTGTTAGTTCTCAGATTATAAACAAGCATCATTTTTGTGGTCTATTTAGTGTCACATTTTTTTATATTTTTATGTTTTTTGTTGGTGATTTCCCTGGCTAAAGTGGCTCACAGTCACAATGGCAAAGTGTTATCTAGCCTTCCAAAGCCTGAGAAGGCTGGGATGTGCCTTAGAAGAAATATGTGTGTTTGACAAGCTTTGTTCAGACGTGAATTATAATGCTGTTGGCTGTGACTTCAATGCTAACAAATCAAATATATATATGGTACCTTTAAACAGAAACACATTAAACAGGCAGTGTATTGATAGGTAGAAGAAAAAAATGTTCTGACTAGAGACTTGTAGAAAACTAACTCTGTATACCCAATATGAATGGTGGTTCCATTTCTGCTAATTCAGTGTTTGTAATGACTTCATAGAAAATTACTACCAGAAATAACCAAAATAGACTGTTTTGTTCATTTTTTCCATTAGAATAGTTGTCTTCTTATTATTTTTTGAAAGAGTTTTAACATGTTTATTTATTTATTTATTTATTTTTTCATCTTTCATACATTTGATTCAAGTGAGTTATGCATTTCCATTTTTACCCCAAATACAGATTGCAGAATCACATCAGTTACACATTCACAATGTTTACATAATACCATATTAGTGACTGTTGTATTCTGCTGACTTTCCTATCCCCTACTATCCCCCCTCCCCTCCCCTCTCATCTTCCCTCTCTACCTCATCTGTTGTTGTTCTGTTCTCTCCCCTCCCCCCCTTTCCCCTCGCAACCTCGTATATGTGATTTCGTATAACAATGAGGGTTTCCTTCCATTTCCATGCAATTTCCCTTCTCTCTCCCTTTCCCTCCCATCACTCGTCTCAGTTTAATGTTAATATTTTCCTCATGCTCTTTCCCTCTGTTCAGTTCTTAGTTGCTCTCCTTAAATCAAAGAAGACATTTGGCATTTGTTTTTTAAGGATTGGCTAGCTTCACTTAGCATAATCTGCTCTAATGCCATCCATTTCCCTGCAAATTCCATGATTTTGTCATTTTTTAGTGCTGCATAATACTCCATTGTGTATAGATGCCACATTTTTTTTATCCATTCATCTATTGAAGGGCATCTAGGTTGGTTCCACAGTCTGGCTATTGTGAATTGTGCTGCTATGATCATTGATGTGGCAGTATCCCTATAGCATGCTCTTTTAAGGTCCTCAGGGAATAGTCCGAGGAGGGCGATAGCTGGGTCAATTGGTGGTTCCATTCCCAGCTTTCCCAGGAATCTCCATACTGCTTTCCATATTGGCCGCACCATTTTGCAGTCCCACCAGCAATGTACAAGTGTACCCTTTTCCCCACATCCTCGCCAGCACTTATTGTTGTTTGACTTCCTAATGGCTGCCAATCTTACTGGAGTGAGATGGTATCTTAGGGTGGTTTTGATTTGCATTTCTCTGACTGCTAGAGAAGGTGAGCATTTTTTCATGTACTTATTAATTGATTGTATGTCTTCTTCTGAGAAGTGTCTGTTCAGGTCCTTGGCCCATTTGTTGATTGGGTTATTTGTTATCTTATTGTTTAATATTTTGAGTTCTTTGTATATTCTGGAAATTAGGGCTCTATCTGAAGTGTGAGGAGTAAAAATTTGTTCCCAGGATGTAGGCTCCCTATTTACTTCTCTTATTGTTTCTCTTGCTGAGAAAAAACTTTTTAGTTTAAGTAAGTCCCATTTGTTTATTCTTGTTATTAACTCTTGGGCTATGGGCATCCTATTAAGGAATTTGGAGCCCGACCCCACAATATGTAGATTGGAGCCAACTTTTTCTTCTATCAGGTGCAGGGTCTCTGATTTGATATCAAGCTCTTTGATCCATTTTGAGTTAACTTTTGTGCATGGCGAGAGAAAGGGATTCAGTTTCATTTTGTCGCATATGGATTTCCAATTTTCCCAGCACCATTTGTTGAAGAGGCTATCCTTCCTCCATTGCATGTTTTTAGCCCCTTTATCAAATATAAGAAATTTGTAATTTTGTGGATTGGTTTCTGTGTCCTCTATTCTGTACCATTGATCCACCTGCCTGTTTTGGTACCAGTACCATGCTGTTTTTGTTACTATTGCTTTGTAGTACAGTTTGAACTCTGGTATCACTATACCTCCAGATTCACACTTCCTGCTTAGTATTGTTTTTGCTATTCTGGGTCTTTTGTTATTCCATATGAATTTCATGATTGCTTTATCTATTTCTACAAGAAATGCCGTTGGGATTTTGATTGGCATCGCATTAAACCTGTAGAGAAGTTTGGGTAATATCGCCATTTTGATAATGTTAGTTCTGCCTATCCATGAACAGGGTACATTTTTCCATCTTCTAAGATCTTCTTCTATCTCTCTCTTTAGGGTTCTGTAGTTTTCATTGTATAAATCTTTCACCTCTTTTGTTAGGTTGATTCCCAAGTATTTTTTTTTTTGAGGATATTGTGAATGGGGTGTTTTTCCTTATTTCTGTTTCAGTAGTTTTGTCGCTGATATACAGAAATGTCTTTGATTTATGCATGTTGATTTTATATCCTGCCTCTTTGCTGAATTCATTTATTAACTCTAGCAGTTTCTTTGTAGACCCTTTTTGGTCTGTTAAGTATATTATCATGTCATCCGCAAATAACGATAATTTAAGTTCTTCTTTTCCTATTTTTATGCCTTTAATTTCTTTTGTCTGTCTAATTGCTCTGGCTAGTATTTCAAGAACTAAGTTGAATAGAAGTGGTGAAAGAGGGCATCCCTGTCTAGTTCCAGATTTTAGAGGGACTGCCTTCAGTTTTTCTCCATTTAGAATGATGTTAGCCTGAGGCTTAGCATATATAGCTTTTACAATGTTGAGGTAAGTTCCTGTTATCCCTAGTTTTTCTAGTGTTTTGAACATAAAGGGATGCTATACTTTGTCAAATGCTTTTTCTGCATCTATCGAGATGATCATATGGTTCTTATCTTTAAGTCTATTGATGTGGTGAATAACATTTATTGATTTCCGTATATTGAACCAGCCTTGCATCCCAGGGATGAATCCTACTTGATCATGGTGCACAATTTTTTTGATATGCTTTTGCATCCGATTCGCCAGGATTTTATTGAGAATTTTTGCATCTAAGTTCATTAGAGATATTGGTCTATAGTTTTCTTTCTTTGAAGTGTCTTTGTCTGGTTTTGGGATCAGGGATATGTTGGCCTCATAGAATGAATTTGGAAGAGCTCCTTCTTTTTCTATTTCTTGAAATAGCTTGAAAAGTATTGGTATTAATTCTTCTTTGAAGGTTTTGTAAAATTCTGCTGTATACCCATCCGGTCCCGGGCTTTTCTTAGTTGGTAGTCTTTTGATGGCCTCTTCAATTTCTTCTTTTGTTATTGGTCTGTTTAAATCGTGTGTGTCTTCCTGACTCAATCTGGGCAGATCATATGACTTAAGAAATTTATCGATATCTTCACTATCTTCTATTTTATTGGAATATAGGATTTCAAAATACTTTTTAATTATCTTCTGTATTTCTGTAGTGTCTGTTGTGATAATGCCTTTTTCATCCCGTATGTTAGTAGTTTGGTTCTCTCTCTTCTTCTCTTCGTTAGCGTGCCTAAGGGTCTGTCGATCTTATTTATTTTTTCAAAGAACCAACTTTTAGTTTTATCAATTTTTTCAATGGTTTTTTTTTTGTTTCAATTTCGTTGATTTTCGCTCTGATTTTAATTATTTCTTGTCTTCTGCTATATTTGCTGTTGTTTTGCTCTTCCTTTTCTAAGGTTTTAAGATGTAGTGTGAGTTCATTTATTTGTTGGTTTTTTCTTTTTTTGACGAATGAACTCCAGGAAATGAATTTCCCTCTTAAAACTGCTTTCATTGTGTCCCATAGATTCCGGTATGTTGTGTCTGTATTGTCGTTTATCTCTAGGAATTTTTTGATTTCCTCCTTTATGTCTTCTGTAACCCATTGATCATTCAGTAACATATTGTTCATTTTCCAGGTGAGGCAGGATTTTTCCTTCCTTCTTTTATTATTAATTTCCAGTTTCATTCCATTATGGTCAGATATGGTGCATGGTATTATCTCCACACCTTTATATTTACTGAGAGTCGCCCTATGGCATAATATATGGTCTACCTTTGAGTAGGATCCATGTGCTGCTGAGAAGAATGTGTATCCACTTGATGATGGTTGATATATTCTATATATGTCAGTTAAGTCTAGGTTATTGATTACGTTATTAAGTTTTATAGTTTCTTTGTTCAGCTTTTGTCTAGAGGATCTGTCCAATGGCGAGAGTGGTGTGTTGAAGTCCCCCATAATTATTGTGTTGTGGTCTATTTGACTCTTGAACTTGAGGAGAGTTTGTTTTATGAACGTTGCAGCACCATTGTTTGGTGCATATAAATTGATAATTGTTATGTCTTGATGGTTGATGGTTCCTTTTAACAGTATATAGTGTCCTTCTTTATCCCTTTTGATTACCTTAGGTTTGAAGTTGACTTTATTTGATATGAGAATGGCCACTCCTGCTTGCTTCCGATGGCCATGTGAGTGGTATGATTTTTCCCAACCTTTCACCTTCAGTCTGTGAATGTCTTTTCCTATCATATGAGTCTCCTGAAGGCAGCATATTGTTAGATTTGTTTTTTTAATCCAGGTTACTAGCCTATGTCTCTTGATTGGTGAATTTAAGCCATTAACATTTAAGGTTACAATTGAAATATGGTTTGTACTTCCAGTCATGTTTATTTATTTATTTATTTTAGATTGGCTAGTTTTCCCTCTTTGGTTATTTTTCTTCCCCTTTACTGAGATACTTCCCACTGTTAGTTTTGGGCGCTATTTTTCAGTTCCTCTTCTTGTAATATTTTGCTCAAAATGCTTTGCAGTGCTGGTTTTCTGGCTGCGAATTCTTTTAGCTTTTGTTTATCGTGAAATATTTTAATTTCATTGTCAAATCTGAAGCTTATTTTGCTGGATACAGTATTCTTGGTTGGAATCCATTATTTTTCAGTGTTTGAAATACGTTGTTCCAGGATCTTCTCGCTTTCAAAGTCTGTGATGAAAAATCAGTCGTTAACCTAATTGGTTTACCCCTAAATGTAATCTGCCTCCTTTCTCTCGTAGCTTTTAGTATTCTTTCCTTGTCCTGTATGTTAGCTATCTTCATGATTATGTGTCTTGGAGTTGGTCTATTATGGTTTTGGATGTTTGGGGTCCTGTAAGCTTCCAGGATTTGGCAATCCATTCCATCTTTCATCTCTGGGAAGTTTTCTAGTATTATCTCCCTTAGTAAGCCATCCATTCCTTTGGACTGATTCTCTGTGCCTTCTTCTATCCCAATGACTCTCAAATTTGGTCTTTTGATAAGATCCCATATCTCTTGGATAGATTGCTCGTGAGATTTCAGCATCTTTTCTGTGTTGACTATATTCTTTTCAAGTTGATAAACATTGTCTTCATTATCTGTTGTTCTGACTTCTACTTGATCTAGTCTGTTTGTAATATTCTCATTAGCGCTTTTAATCTGATTTACGGTTTCTTGCATTTCTATGATTACAACTTGATTTTTTTTAACACCTCTATCTCCTGATAAAGCTCATTCTTTACTGATTGAATTTGTGTGGTTAGTTCCTCTTCAAAATATACTTTCAATGCTTGGATTTGCTGTCTCATGTCTTCTCTAATATTCTGTTCCATCTGAATTAGGTATGCCTTGATTTCTTTCCCTGACCATGTTTCTGTTTCTTCTATGTCCTCCTGTATATTTAGATTGTCCTGCATTGTTTGTAACCCTTTTTTCCCTTGTTTTTTCATATTGTTCACGTTGCTTTCCAGTTCTGTTTGACTGCTTTGTAACTGCTTTCTCCTATGCATTTGTTTTGGCTTTGTATATCTCTGTTGTCTCTCTTTTGTGTTGGGAGATTATGCCTAGAAATGTTGGGCTTTGTTGTGCTTTAAAGCAGATTCATTCAATTCATATAAGGCTTCTAGGTTCTGTATGCATATAATGATTTGCTGTTTGTTCTTAGGTCTATATGTTTAGGTTGGGTGCTCTGGTGGTACGATGGTTAGTATGTCTTGGCTACTTTAGAAGATTGCTCCACTGAAGGTGGATACTACCGGGCAATTGGATCAGGGTGTTGTTAGTAGCTAGGTATTTGGGAGTCTTATAGACAGCCTCGAGATATTCACTTATTTGCATTTAGACAATTACACGCAATGGAAGATGTAATGCTTGGGATGAGAGTTGGGGGGTAGGGGAATGAAGGTGCTGTTAAAAAGAAAAAAGGATGGAGGGAGAGATAGATTAGAGGGGAATGAAAAGAACAATAAAACTTGAAATGGGATAGAAAGAGAGAAGGAGTAGGGGGGAAAGGAACAGGGAGAGAATGAGAGAAAAAAATATCGGCAGCAGCTACAACAACAACAACAACAACAATAACAAATTAAAGTCTTGGAGATCCACCTTCTTCTCTTCCAGTAGGCGGAGCTGTGCCCTCCAAGCAGAGCATCTGCTCTCTACCTGCTGAGAGCTATCTCTGTAGGGCGTCTCCTGGGAGTCTCTCAGACTTGTCAGTCCAGAGCCATTTCACTTCTCCAGCTCTTAACCCCCTTCCTCCTATCAGCCTGCCAGCCAGGTCCTGTTCCCCAGAAGTGATTCTCCAGAGGTCTAGTTACTCTTGCAGCCCCACCGTGTGTCCCTTTTAAGCCCCAGTGCTGTGGTAAACTGGCGGCTAAGACCTTGGGGGTCACCGCTGGTGATATGGGGGTCTGGGGGTCTGGGATCCCCTCTGCTTCCCTATGGACACGACCCCTGAGAAGTCAATGAAGTTTCCTGGCTGCCTGTATCAGTATGGGAAGTCACGCACCTGCTAAAGTGGATTCTGCTGGGAAGGAATTCCGCCGGCAGAACTCCAATGACGTCACCTCTCTGCTATGGCGGGCCCCAGGCTCCTTGCCGGAGTGTCTGAGGGGAGGGGTGGGACTGGTCCGGCCGGGTTCGCCTCAGCTCCTGACTCGTGGGGGCTTGGCTAAAGACTTCTTCCTGCCAAGCTGTGTCTCGGCATCTAGCAGGACCCAGTCACTTTGGCTGTGGGCGGGGTGGACAGATCTGCAGCTGTGCCCGCGGTGCGCGGACTGTGGAAGGTGAATCTGGAACTCCGCGTCTAGTGGCAGGGTCCCGCTCGTCCGGGTCACACAGACGCTTTAAAAAAATCCTAGTAGCTCCCGGGCGGTCTCTCTTCAGTGGAATTTTGCTAGGAGAATCTCTGTTGGTAGGATCCAAGAGTTATCCTTGCGACTTTATGACCCCATCACTGGGAGTGCATTGAAAGTGCAGCCTCTCTGCCCGCCGCCATGTTGGATCCCCTCGAGTTTTAAAATGTTATCCAGATATAATCCTTTACATAGGTTTGCTCCATCTATAATTGAGTGTTTTATGCTGATAAAAGCTAGTATCCTTTTGTAATATTTCTCTATATACATGATCTAATACCTTGGCACTATCTAATGATGATCTCATCTGTATTATTAAATTTAACATCACTTTTGTTATAGGTAAAATTTCTACAGTGGGGGTCTGCCTATAGGTTTCTCTTCTGTTTTGTTTTGATCAGCAACCCGCCACCACAGCTGGAGGCAATTTAACTATAGTTTTTAATCCTGGACTGAAGTTTCAACATTCTGATATTTAGTATATGCTGCAACAGATAGAAGAAGATACCTCCACCTACTGCTAAGGGATACATTGTTCCCCCTGCTTAGTTCATTATGTTGAAGTCCTATCCCAATGTGTCTTCCCTATTAGAAACAGCATTAGAACCCTGATGGTATAGAATCTCCTTATAAAAGAGGAATGGACATCAAATCTCCCCGGCCCACACCTATCATGTGAGGACTTAGCAAGAAGGCAGCCATTGGTAAGGCAGGAAGAGAGCCCCTATCAGAACTAAATTGGACAGAACCTTGGACTTTCACCATCCAGAAGTATGAGAAATAAATTTGCATTGTTTCAGTCCTCCCATCTGTGGTATTTGTTATGGCACTGAGATGATAAAAAATACACCTGCCTTATTACTCAACCATTTTTCTAAATTTTCTGGACTGTTACTTGTCTTTCACTTTTCCATGTGAGTTTTATGTTTATATTTTTATAGGAATTGCATAGAAGTATATTGTCCTACTGAGAAAACTGATGTTCTTTGTAGTTTATGGTTTCATGATTATTTTTTTTCTGTCTCTTTCAAAAAAAAATGTATGATTTTCTCAAACATCTCCATGTAGCATATCTTTTCTTATATATGTTGTAGGTAGATTATTGTTTCTGCTATTGATAACCTTATCTTTCCTTCCCACATTTTATTTTCAAGTTTTGTATTGACAGTGGTTTAAAAACACATTGAATTTTAGATATTGACCTTGTATTCCGCAACTTTGTTGAATTTTTTCATCTCATTAATTTTATGTAATATCTTTTAGATTTTTTTCCTGTGGGGAGAATAAAGTCTTCTACAAGTAATAGATATATGATTTGCTTTTTCTAAGCCTTAGCATTTATTTCTTCTTGTCTTATTGCTTGGAGTAAGATCTTGAGCATCTTCTCAAAGTATACATTTTTCTATTCTTCTGTACATAGTCTACATGTTTATTGTCACTAATAATGAGAACCCTTCATTTTTATACTCAGTTTTCCAGATACAAAGGTGAAAGTGTGAATTTTTCTGCTTTTGTGATGTTAACATTCTGTTATATAATTCCAATTTTTTAATAACTAGATTAAAACCTACTCAGTCAGACCAAATTATTCTTTTGATGCCCTGCTGGATTCATTTACTGACTTTGTGCTGGTAGATGACTTTCTTAGAGTACCTCATTTATTTTTTAATTGACAGATAAAAACTAGACACATGCAAACACACACATATATGTCTATACATAGCATATAGGTAAAAGCTGGAGTTGTAACTCAGTAGTAGAGCAAGCACTTAAGTGTTCACAAGGCCCTTAGGTAATCACCAACACCAAAAAACAAAACACTCCCCACAAAATGCATATGCATTATCTCATATACTTTTCATGGTATTGTGTTTGTGGTGAGAACACTAAAAAATCTACTCTTTCAGCCATTTTCAAATATTAATATATATTTATTAACTATAGCTACCATGTTATACAGCAGATCTTTTGAACTTACTCCTTTTAATTTCGTAACTGAAATTCTGTGTCCACTGACCCACGTCTGTCTCCCGAGTCCACCACTCCTATCCCTTGGGACCACCAATTCTGCTCTCTGGCAAATGACTTTATCACACAAGGACCATCTTTGATCAGAAACCCTGTAGTCTGAGACATCAGCTCATTGGATGTCATCTTTCTGCAACCATGATTTTCTTTTATGATCACATTTCAGATTCACCTCTCCCTTATAATGGTGTGCTCATGACATGTCTGGAAGTTAACCAAAGTGAAGACAGAAGGAAAATAAGGAAATTAAAACACTGAATAATTCACAAGTTCTCTCTGTTTCATCCAGTCTATCCTATGCAGTGACTCCTCTCTGGTGCAATTTTCTTACCAAATGCACAGCAGTTCTCCCTCCTTTATCCTTGGTCAAGTGGTGTGTCATCTGGGGAACTGGAGAGTTGAGTCAGAGCCGAGTTTACCCCTGTGCACAGAATAGCAGTGTAGGATGCACTGCTGTTGGTTCTCAGAGAGGAAAGTGAATGGATGACACACTGCCCTGTCCCTGTCTGCTGCCACCCTCATAGGTCCACACATATGAGTACTGGCAGTGAGTCTACCTTAAGAGTGAGTGTGTGGGGAAAGGTGAGGCTGGGTGTCCTGGGAGGTAATGGATATAGTACCATCAAAGTAGCCATTTTCCTTCCATCTGTGTTCAGCTTCAGGTAAGGAGGATGTATATATGAAGAACAAAAGCTTTAAGAAAGGGTGGTTTCTCCACTGATATAGGCTCAAAGAAGAGGGTTATTATAACTTATTCAGGTGGTAGTTTGGGCATGTACAGGGAATTAACACTAGGCTACATATCTGGCATTTCATATGTTTGTTCTGGGTTTTTTTCCTGCTCTTTTAGATTAAAAGTGGCTCATATTCACTATGATGGGCCCATCTACATGTATTGCATGCTGAGGTGGCAGAGTATTGTAGCAGGGTGGGAGTGCTCTCTGAAACCTCAGCATCAGAACCTTCACCTTCTCTGTGTTGTCCTGGACCAACCTTGTGACCCAAAAGTATGTGCTTGCATACCATTCTGCTTCTAGAATGCCTGCTCTTTTGAACAATTAAAAGTTATCCTAATTCTTGGCCTCTGGAAAATCACCTTCTTTGAGGCCATATCCTGATCCCTCTTATTTTTGGACTTAATAAACATCAAGCAATTCCAAGACTTCCACTCTTCTCTACCCACATACTCATGACCCTGGAATCTCCATTTCTAACTCCATCTCCATTTCCAATCTCCCCATCTCCAGGGTTGTGTATTGAACCACATAATGACCATCTCCATGGGCATGATTCAAGGGACTTGTATACTCAGAGCATCTAAATGGAACTTGGATATCTTCTAGTTTCAGCTCCTTCCATTGCTATTTTGGGGAAAGTTGTCAAAATAATAATTCAAACTTCATCCTAATTACAGAAAGTAGCACTATTAAAAAAGAATTAAAACTTCCTGATATTCCAGTAATTAAAAATGACTTCAGGAGAAACCAGACTGCCTTATAGCTGGTAAATGAACTTGAACAAAAGACTGACATTTCATATTTGATGTTAAAGTCATTAGACCATCAGCCTTATCAAGTTCAATTCAATTTGAACAGAGGTTCAAGCAACAGAGAAGTCAGCCTCATTCTCTTTCTTAGTGCCACCTTGTCATGATGTCTGTTTTTTTTTGGAAAATGTAGCTCCCCTTGAATCCCATAGTGAATAAAAATTGCCCCCTAATACTTGAGTGTATGTTGCCTAAGATCAAGGGTGTTGCCTTATATACCAACAGCTCAAGTTCAGAATATATTCCATTCATATTCTACTTTCTCCAATTATCCCCCTAATGTTCTTCAGATTTCCTCCCTAGAATAGGACACTAACCATGCTGGTTTACTCTCCTGAAACCCAGAATCATTCCTTGGCCTTTTGTGGCTTTTTCCTTCCAGGATATAACATCAGGGGGTGCATGGTCTCAGTGTGCCTTTTAATAGTGAAGTTAATTTTATTCATTTGGGTACAACCTCTTTTCTCATTACATAGTTTTATTTCCCTGTGACATTAAAAATAATTTATGAAAAAACCTTGCTAGCATTTTGTTGGAGTGGCATGGCACTTTGGGGAGAATTGTCACCTTAAAACTATCAAGTGTTACAGTCTCTGAATATGGTACATATTTCCATGTATTCAGTTTTTCTTTTCTTTATGTGATGTTTTGAAGTTTCAAGTGTGGAAGTCTTGTTTATCTTTTGTTAAATCCATTCCTAAGTATTTGAACCATTTTCCAATGTAGAGTTCAGTGCCATTAAGTATAATCGGTTCATATTGCTGTCACATCCATCCAACTCCAGTACTTTTTCAGCCTCCCAAGCTGAAACTCTGTCCCCGTTAAGCACTAACTCCCTATTTTTCCATTGTCCTGGCCCATGGTAAACACCATTCTACTTTCTGTCTCTGTGGGTTTGACCACTATTTTAGGTGGTTTTTAATGTTATTGCAAGTTATTTGTGTGTGTGTATATATATATATACTATATCTATCTATATCTATCTATCTATATATATATATATATATATATATATATATATATATATATATATATAATGTGTATGTATATATACACACAAAACTTGTAATAACATTGCAACCACAAATTGATATTTTAATGTTGCAATAACAACATTAAAATATCAGTTTGCAAAGTTATTGCAACATTAAAACATCAATTTGCAAATGAAATTTATATATATAAATATATATGTACAAAGGTATATAAATTTTATTTGCAAATTCTTGCTGCATATAAATATGCAATTGATTCTTGTAAATTGAACTTATCTTGTGGTCTTGCAAAATCCACATTACAAGTATTCATTTTTAAATATATTCCTTGAACAGTCTATGTAAATTATGACATTGTCTATGACTAAAGACAGATTTATGTCTTCCTTTCTAAACTATATGCCATTTATCTATCACCTAAGTCTATCTAAATACCTATCATCAACCTACCTACTTATTTACCTGTCACATTTTTCCTATTGTAATGCTCAGTACCAACCTAGAAATGTTGGTAGATAGGGCTGAGGTGGTGGTTCAGTGGTAGAGTGCTTGCCTAGCATGTGTGAGGCACTGGGTTTGATAATCAACACTGCATATAAATAAATAAATAAATAAAGTAAAGGTCCATTGACAAAAAATCTTTCTTAAAAAATGTTGCATAGAAATAGAACAGTCATCATTGTCTTGTTTCCTCTATTAAAGTGAAAATATATTTTTTTAATTTTACCTTAAGCAGTATATTCATTGCATGCTTTTTATAAATACCCTTTATATTAGATTATGTTAGAAAAAGTTCTTTAATTCATTTTCTTGGAGTTTTCACAATGAATTGATGTTGAACTGATCTTTTTTATATCAGCTAAGATAATTATATGGTTTCTGTATGTCTGTTTTCATTGACTTTTTTTCTTTTTGATATAGGTGATTTAACCCAGGGCACTTAACCATGGAGCCACATCCTCTGCCCTTTTTTATTTTATTACTTTTTAAAATTATGAGACAGGGTCTTGCTAAGTTGCTTAGGTCCTTGCTAAGTTGCTGAGGCCAGGTTTGAACTTGTCATCCTCTTTTCCTGAGTCTCTTGAGCCTCTGGAATTATAGGGGTGAGCCACAATGACCAGCTCATTGATTAACTTTTGAATGTTGAAGTCATTATATTCCTGGAGTTAGCCCCAGTTGGTCCATTATGCATTTTTAAAAAATATTTTTAAAAATATTGTCTGTGTTTTGCTAGACTTAGTTAACATTATGAGAAGGGTATTGTCCTTTTGATCATGACGTATATTGATCTGCATGTTCTTTTGATGTCCCTGTTAGATGTTTTTGTAGCACAGTTGTGCTAGCCTCAAAAAATGAATTAGAAAGTGTCCTTAACTCCAGTATTTTCTCTTAAGAGTTTGTGTACACTGCTGATATTTCATCTTTAAATGTTTGGAAACATTACCAGTTTCTCTGTTTTAATTGTAGGAAGGGCTTTTTTTTTTTAACAACTTCAAGAAATTAACTACAACTTCAAGTTCTTCAAGAGATTGAGAGTTATTTTGAGTTTTTCTTTTTCTTTGTACTAATTTTTGGTGTTTTTTGGTTTTTTGAGGAATTTGTCTTCTTTTCTAACTCAATCTGTTTACTTCTTTGTTCATAATGTTTCTTATTGTTAAACATCTGCAGAGTCTTCAGTGATGTTCTCCTGTGCCTTCCTGATATTGGTGATGTGTGTTTTTCTCTTTCTTAATCAGTTTTTCTAGATGTTAGCAACTGTAGCAACTATGTTACTTGGTGGGTTTTTGTTTGTTTGGGAGGGTTGTTTTTTTTAGTACTGAATACAAGAATCTTTTACAACTGAGCTAAATCCCCCATCCTTTTTACTTTTTATTTTGAGATAAGAATTCACTAAATTGCTGAGGCTGGCCTCAGACTTATGATCCTCCTGCCTTGGCATTCCCAGTCACTGGGATTACAAGTGTGCAACACCACATGCAACTACATTAATTTTTTGAAGCATTAGCTAATGTTAGGCTTTACTGATTTTTGTTTTGTTTATTTTCTGGTTCATAGATTTCTGCTCTTGACTGTAGTGGTTTAATTATTTTAGATATAACTCGCCCTTATTTCTTAAAATTCTTAGGGTATAAACCTTATCTAATTTAAAAACTTAAAGTTCTAAATTCCTAATTATACCTTCTAGCTGAGCCATAAACTTTTGATATCCAATACTTTCATTTTTCATATTGTGTAGTTCTGCATTTTTTTCTTTGGCCTATCGGTTCTTCAGAAGTTTGTTATTTAATTTGCAAAAATTAGGAGAGTTTCTAAATATCTTCTTGTTATGGATTTCTAATTTAGTTCCCTGTTGTTAGAGAATTGTGGTTTTGATTCTTTTATATGTATTGAGGTTTGTTTTATGGCTGCACATGTGATCTGTTGGGGTGCTCATTCCTTGTGGACTGAACAGATCTAGGGACTGCTCTTGTTGAGCATATTGTTCTATATATGTTCATCAGGTCAGGATGGTGCTTAGAGTTTGTGCACTAATATTTGATTAATTCCATTGATTGGTTCCATTAATTCCATTGATTGCATTTAATGGGTATTAAAATTCCAGCTATCATTGTGACTTTCTCTATTTTACTGTGGCCTGCACTCTTGATTTTTTTAACTTTCTGTGAAGAGTGCTGAGTTTTGTAATTGCTTACAGAGCTTTTGCTCTCTTTCTTAACGTGGCTGGTTTGCTCTTTGTCCTCTTGTCTATGCCTCCCACTAAATTGGAGATTCAGTTTTAGCACCCTCAGCTGCAATCCAGCAGGCAGCCCATTTGTTATGTGGTCTCTCATAATAGAAACAATTATGAAAACTGTTTAACTACTTTCTAACAAAAAAATATTTTATGGGGAAAAATGTTTCACTTCCTATAAAATATGTGACTACACTTGAATTTTGATGCTTTTGATCTGAAAAGAGCCTTTCTTCCCCTTAAATCTCATTCATTATTTCTGTCCTTGAATTGATTATCTTCTTTTTTTGTGAGGGCGGCACATGTACCGGGGATTGAAATCAGTGGTACTCTACCACTGAGCCACATCCCCAGCCCTATCTTATATTTTATTTAGAGTCAGCATCTCACTGAGTTGTTAGAAACTTGCTTTTGTGTAGGCTTACTTTGAACTTGTAATCTTCCTGCCTCCGCCTTTTGAGCCACTGGGATTGCTGGCATGCACCACCATGCCAGGCCCCTGAACTGACCTTCTTCACACTGTTTTATTTATAGCATTTGCCATCTAGGGAAGGTGGTGGATCTGCCCTGCCCTCCTCTCAGCTCCTCTAGAAGAGCACTTTTTATCCCAGCATGCTGGTTCTTTCCTCTGTGTTTCCCTTCCACCCGCTGCTCCTTCTCTCTTGCATCTTCTTACCAACTATTGCAGTTATTTCTCTCTTCCCTCCTTCACAGTGACTTCTTCATATAGAAGTGTCTTCTGCATCCATGTATCATCAGGCCTTGGATCAGTGCCCACATTAGGAAGGCAGAAGCTTTTCAGATTGAATGTCAATAGCACAGATGTTCTACCATTGGGTAAGCATGTCCATTTCACTTGCATTGTCTAAGAAATTTCATAGATACTAGATTCTGACTCAGCCCTTCCCTGCAAATGACTGATTTTATAGATTTTCTCCAGCTCTGGTACTCTTCAGCACCCCCAAACTATGCCAAGTAAACACGAAGCATAATTTTGTTTGAAAGTAGAAAGTAACCCCACTAGAATTCTCAAAAAAATTTAAGAATATCATTTTCCAATCACTTCTGTTTGGCTTTTGGGATGTTTTCTAAGATTCAGACTGGAAGCCCACAGAGTGCTGAGGAGGGGATGGCACAGTGTGAGCCCCTTACTGTCTACCCTGTACCTCAGTTTCTCATTCCACCCTGTAAGCACCTGGCCTATGACCATGGAGAAGCCTGCAGCAAGTGATCAGTGTTCTCTTCCTTAAATCTGGCAGGGCAGAAAAGAAACTGCCCATTCTTGCAGATTTGTTTAGAGTCTGAGCAGAATCTCTCTCTCAGGCTTAGATGACATTAATGCAAGCATTCTTGACCCAACCACAAGCACCCTCAACCCAACCACAAGCACCAAGGCAGAGGCAACTCTCATTATGTGGTGTTTTTAACCAGCAATAAATTTCAGCTCAAGAAAGGTGAAGGAATACGGGCTGGGCTCACACAGTCAATATGCTTGCCTATTTAAACTCTTTTTAAGGAAACCAAAGATATAACAGATAGCAAGCTCAAGAGAAAGGCATCTTACACTTGCTGAGACCCAAACTTCCTCATTTGGATTATTTATGGCTTCAGGTTATTTTCTTTGAAAAAGAACTTTTTCTTAGGGGCTCAAGAAGACACTGCAGTGGGGGAGAGCCTAGAAGAGAGAGAAGGTTGTGCTGGGGCCCCTCATCTGTTGCAAGCATTCTGCCTCAGCTCTGTAACAGCTCACACAGGGAGTTTTTACGTCCATTTGGTTAAACTGAACACAACTCAGGTTTCATTTGAGGACAGTCTACTCCATGCAGGGTTGAGAGGTAAGTGTTCTCGCTCATGAGATCAGTCTCCAATTTGCTAGAAAACAAGCTACTGTGTTACGGATTTGAGGGGATCAGCAGAGACATGTTCTGGAAGACCAGCCCCTCTGTCCTCATCAGGCAGTAGCCTGAAGGGCCTGTTGCAGTCCACTGGTCTCTGCTGGAAGATCTCAGATTCACTGTGTGGTGCACCTGGGTATTTATAATGGTGGGTTTCATTGCCTAAAGCTGGATTAATTGGTTCTGCAGAAAAGAATTTAGCACACTTCCCACCAGGGCCTCCAGGCCCTTCACATCAGTGCAGACCCCCCACCTTACAAGAGGCTGGGAAGGCAGGACTGCAGTTTGGAAGGAGAGCAGGCTGCTGTCACGTGTCCCCTCTCTGGCTTGCTGAATATTTGTGCAGGGTCCTGCTGCCCATGGCGCAGTGTGTATCTCCCCTTGCAAATTCTTTGAGGGTCAGGCTTCCTTTTCTCTGCCTCCATTGCCTTTGGATATACTAGAAGGTGCTTCTGTTCAGCTTCCTCTTCTTCAAAGATTTCTCTCCTATGATTTAATGATAGAATGCAGTTTTTGCAATATCATTTCTTTTATAAAATACATGTTTGCAAACAAGAGAAGTGTGTGTGTGATGGGGGGATGCCAGACAGCTCTGGTGTGCACCAAGGTCAAGAAACAACATATTTCATGTCTGACATGGGTGCACTTATGTGTTTATTCAGAACCACCTGCTCAACCATGTGTCATCCTTAAGGAGTCCTTATGCATCCCACACTCCATTAAAGATGCAGGGTGTTTGGGTTTTGGTTTTAATTAATAGATTATTTGGGGAGCAGTTTCAGGTTGATAGAAATTCTGAACAGAAAGAGTTCCCTGTACTCTCCTCTCAGTCTCCTTACAGTCTGTTCTATTAATTACAGTTGACAAACCAATGTTGATACATTATCATGAGCTGGACTCTGTGGTCTACATTCAGGGTAACTCTTTGTGTTTTACCTTCTATGGATTTTGACCAATGTGTAATGACCTCCATGATGACCATGATAGTATCATTGCCAATAGTTTTCTGCTTTAAAAACCTTCTTCATGACTTTGCCCATCTTCTCCCTTTACCTCTAGCAACTACTGGTCTTTTTACTGTCTCCATACTTCTACATTTCCAGAGAGTCATATAGTTGAGATCACACAATATGTAGCCTTTCCAGATTGGTTCCTTTCATTGGTAATATGCATTTTAATTTCCTCCCTTCATGTGGCTCAATAGCTCAATTTGTGTTAGCACTGAATACTATTCCACTGTCTGGGTGCATCCATTTCTGCTTGTCCATTTACCTCCTGAAGTGAATCTTAGTTTTCTCCAACAATTTTGAAAAAAGTTGCTGTAAATATTCATGCTAGTTTTTGTGTGGACTTCTAAGTTTTGAACTCATCTGGATAAATAGCAAAATTCTTGGATTGTAAGATGCTGGATTTAAAAATCAAATCATTGAGAATGTTTGATATCTCCTGCTGCACTTCCAGACCTTGTGTGCTTTCACCAAGGATGACTACCAGGAGGACGGATTCTGAGAGCCTTACTGGGAAATTGCCTGTGAACATTTTATTGGGAACTGGACCATTTATGTGGACTCCGTCCAGATGCAGAGGGAGATTGAAAACCAAATCACAGGTAAGAGTCACAGATTTTTCTGATGAGACATCAAGCACACTTGAAGGCACTTTCTGTAGGCAGTTGTCACTTGTACGTTTTTTCTTTCTGTAGGCAGTTGTCACTTGTACATTTTACTGTTCATAGCACAGAGAGTGAATCCCTGTTTTGTCTCTTTTGCTGGGTACTATAAAAAAGAGGTCTTTTTAGCTCATGGTTTCAGAGGCTGAAAGTCTAAACCACATGATACCAGCTCTGGTGAGTGTTCCCTTGGCTTCATCACATGATAAATGGCAGGCATCATGATGGGAGGATATGCAAGGAGGAGAGATCTTTCAGCATAACAGGAAGCCCGAGAATCCCACGAGGGCCCAGGCTTGTTCTTCTATGACATCATTCTTGAGAGAACTAAGCAGGGTCCCAAGAGAACTACCTTAATCCCTTCTGAGGGACAGTGTTGCTTACTAAGCCCCACCTCTTAGAGGTTCCACTACTTCTTAACATCTCCACACTGGAAACCAAGCTTCTGACACACAAACCCTTGGAGGATAGACCACATCCAGTAATAGTTAGCAAGTGCAAGGCATAGTTCTGCACTCCTAATTTAGACAAACCTTATGAGTACATGGTACCTCACTCATGGTTCTTATGACATCTCTAGGGTCTCCTGTGCTAGACCAGGCAGCTCACTCAATCTGCTTCTCCTTTGTTCCACATTTCCTAACTCTTGCACCCTCTCTGAACCAAGTTTGGTCCAAAGGAACACAGGCTTAATTTCAACCCTTTTGGAGAGAGGGCTGCCCATTACCTGTGGAGTGGACACTTCAGTGAACACAGGCTATGTCAGGATTTAATTTCCAGAGAACAAAGCAAAATTCCTGGTTCAGAGTCTGAGAAGTGGGCAGGTCATTTAGGAATCAGCTCCTTGGGTTGGCTGTCAGCCCTAACACAACAACTTGTGAACATGGATGGGATCTCCCTTAATGGAAAGCCCTTGAGAAGGAAGAACATGACCAAAGTCCTCCACAGCCTCCTCTTCTTCCTTCTGATCCCTCCACATCATACACACACTTCTTCCCAGACCCCATAATGTATCAGGAAAACCTTGTGAAGATGGCAGCATACTAGCATCTGAGTCTGGTTGGATTCTTTTTATGGTGCTCTTGACCTTGGTTGCACGTTAGAAGCTGCAGTGATCTCTAATGCCTGCTTTACTTGAGGGAGTCTGGACAAAGGAGGTGTTAAACAACTACCCTGGTAATGGGATGAGTAGAAAGTTGGGGAAAGGAGGACCCAAGGCAGAGGCAGGACTTTGTAACTCCAGCTTACTCTGAAAGGAGGTTCACTGACTGGTTCCCACTGACCTGTGCTGTGCTGAATGTGTGTTCATTGTAGGAATAAACTCTTAGAATGAAAATATGAGGAGTCTACCCTGGTACAGTTCTTTAAATCTATTTCCTGTAAGGAAAGACATCAGCTGGGCCTAAAAAGGAAAATATGCACATTGTTTGATCTGGCAATTACTAGAATCTTATGTTGCAGAGGTAGCTGCACTTACAGGGCAAAAATGAAAGGATATTTCCTGCAGAAACATTCCTGAGAGATAAATGCAAAACAAACTAATTTATCAGTAGGAGGTTGCATGGGATATTGGAAGTGCATCCATACTGGGGAGTAGTACACAGCTATAAAAGAATCCATAGACCTGTCCAAAATATTTGATTCTGTTCCAAAACCAGAAGCAGGAAAATACAGGTGACACAATTTAATTTAAATTGAGGTCTGATCTTTTGTAAAACACCATATGAAACTACTGTTCATAGATATCAGAATAGTTAAATGTCAGTTGTTTCATGTGGTTGAAATTAAAATATGTATAATATATTGAGTATTAACTTATTAACAATATGATAGCTTTTAATAACAACATGAAAGGGCTATTAGGAATATTTACTTTTTAATGCCCACATTTCAACAGTACATTTTTTCCCAAAGAGTATGTGTTGTATTGGTAATTTTTAATTAAATCATATTAAGGCAGATTATCATGCAATTGCCTAGACAAAGCTTTTTCTCCTGATTTTGGCATGAGGGACATGGCTCCACCTCTCACCCTAATATTGAAAATAAACTAGACTCTAATGTCCAGGGCCCCTGAGTCTTCTGGAACATCTGCCTCCTGGACCCTTTAGGGGAAAGAGAAAGTTGCTGGGTGGGGACAGATGAGAGTTTTTTGTCTTTTGCTTTATTTGATTTTTCTTATTTGGAATGCAGAGATGAGACTAGATTTGGACATTGTGACTTTTCCTAAGAGGGCACTAGAGTGAGTACTCATTTTGAGACCAAATCAATTTTTTGTCAATGTTATGTTGACCAGAAATTTTTTGTTTTCTTCCAATGGGGAACTCATTGCCCCTGGTCATAGAGCTGTTCAAGTGTGGGGTAGTTATTTATAAGGCCAAGGGGTAAACATAAGATCATGTAGTTCCCTGGGGTTACAGGGAAGTACCTCTAGAGAGCCCACCTTTCATCACATATAGGGAAGGGATCAGTCTGCTTCAGTCAGGTCACTGGCTCTTAAATACAGTAGCTTTGTAAGGCTAAGGGAGGTGCTGGGCTGGAGGGTTGAGCCAGCAGCCCCAGGACAGCCAGCCCTCTTCCTTGCCCAGCCCCCAGGACCCATCCCTGCTTACCATGGTCTTGCAGCCTGGCTCCTGTGTGCCCCGCTGCCACTTCCCATAAACCCTGTAGAGGGAGACAAAGTGCTGCTTTTCACTGGGAATCTAAAGCAAAAGGAATTTGAAAGCTTGGTACTATTGGTACATCCTATTTTTCAAGAATTCTTTTACTCTTTTGGTGTATTATATTGGGCAAATCCATGGATTACCCTTGCTCTTTTAATTTAAATTCATTTTAAGTAGTATTCTAAAAGATAACATTAACATGATACAAAAAATGTTTAAAAAATCAAAATACTGAATGAGGAAAAGGTCATTTCTAATCCCAGAGCCAAGTTTGACCCACTAAGATCAAGGACATCAGATGTGTTTCCTAAATCTCACCAAAATCTGAAGGGGAGGAGACCTTGGTAAAAATGTAATACCACTCAACACCCATTCCCTGTGTCCAAAGCATCAAGAAAGGAATGTGAATGTGGTCATTATTGGCATTAAGGCTTGTGGAGTTCGTTTGCATTCCATCCTGTGTATTTCAGCTTGTTTCCCTGGTGGGTAGTGGTTTGTGGTTATTTCCATAGTAGGATGAGCATTACTTTTGTTTTTTAAGGTTTGGTTTACAATTTTGCTCCGTTGTGTAATTTATTGGATTGTCCACTTGCACTTACATATTTTGGCTGGGCAGCTAGGAGAGAACTTGAGTTGAAAGGGAAGGACATCCACAGTCAGCTGTGAGCCTAGAGCAACCTGTCTACTCCAACAGCTCAGCGAAGTCCTCGGGAGCCAGCAATACCATGCAAACCAGCTCCCTGAGCACCAGCCCATGAACAATGTGAGCAATGCTGGCTACATAGGGCACAAACAAAAGGACCAGCCCTTCCCAAAGCCCCAGATCATCCCCATGAAGGGCCATATAAGACCCATGGTGCCCCCACCCCAGCTCTACATCCCCATTGGTGGCTACCAGCCAGTGCCTGCCTATGGGGCATACCTGCCCAACTTCTATTGGTCCAGATCCCTATGCAAATGGCTCCACAACAGGTGCCCCCTCAGATGGTTCCCAAACTCAGCTCATGTCACAGCAGCAGCGGCTCCACCAGCATGGTCTATGTCTCTATGGCACCCTCCAACACATCTGTGGCAGAGAGGGCAGCTCTGCTCTTGGAGGACACTGAGGATGCTTAGAACATCGCAGAAGATGTGGTCTATAGCACCACACAGGAAGCAGAGAAGGAAGAAGATGGCTCTGTCCCAGAGACCAAGCTCCTGACGGACAATGACACTCATTGTCACACACAGATGAATGAACCACAAGTCCAGCTGGAACCTGAGGAGTATACAGGGGCCAGGCACCAGGAGATGAGACCCCTCTGTGACCCCACAGGGACTTTAACCCCCTTTGAGAGATCACAAGCCACAGTAATCACAAGATTGAAGACATTGGAGGGCTGGTGTGCAGACTCAGTGACCTAAAATCCTGCACCTGTCTTGTCCATTTTCTATACTCAGAGCTGCCTCTGGGTCCCCCCATTTGTTTGGAAGCCACACTGGTGCCTAAGCTGAGTAGAGGGCCAAGCAGCATTTCCTCTTCAGAAACAGGACACATAGTGACCCCTGTTCCACCTGCCTTTATCCTGGTGCTCAATCAGTAGTGAGCTGCATATGCTCTGCAGAAACATAGGCAACATCTTCACTCCATATGGTATATGTATCAAGTATTAGAAATGTGGGGAGAGCAGGTCTGTGAAGGGGTAGGTAGCAAGTGGTACCTCGGGCTCTGAGATTCTCATCAACCAGCCTGCTGGTTTAAGGATGGAGGGAGCTCCATTTCTCTCTGATGCCTCCCTGCCAGTTGTATTCTCTCAGCCAAAGATTAGCAGGACAGCACACTGCCACCTACCAGGGTCCCAAGAAAAAGGGGCTTCTGAAATGGGAGCTCCTTATAGTGCCTTTATAGAAACTGACACAATCTTGTATTTTTGTGAAATGGTTTTAATTATATTGCATGTGTATTTTGCCCACTTTGCTGGAATTCAAGAAAAATATTTCTTGGGTTTAGAATGTTTAAAAGGAAGCAATATTGTACAGAACACAGTATTGTTATTTTTTATTGTTTTTTAAGAATCATGTAGAGACCTTACACACACATACACACACACACACACACACACACACACATATATATATATACACACACACACACACACACATATGTATATACACACACATACCATTTTCATGGAAGCTTTAAGCTTGAATAATAACTTAGTAATTTAATTGTTTACATTATCCACTTTGGTATGCTTGTTGTACTGTGTGGAAGCAGGGTCCATTCATTTCAGAGCCCTCCTGACATAAAAGCCAGCAGGCACACTGTCTCTGTCTGGTGCACGTTGTTGTTCTGTTGTAAATCCCACACCTGGTGTATCCAATAAAGTGAAACAGAACCTTTGTCTGTCACTCTTGCAGGCTGTAAGGAGAGGCTGTGGAAGGTGCCTGCTGAATGAAGGAGATGGAGATGTGTGGTGATTCTCTGGGCCCTTTCTGTGGATTTGGGAGATTCACATAGGACAATCAACTTCATGCTAAAATCAATGTAGTTGTAGTATAGAGAAGTGATGGAAATCAATTCCTTTATTTTTATTTAATTTTTAATTATCATGTGTTAATTGTGCACATTGGTGAGGTTCAATGTGATATTTGAACACATGCCTACAGCATGTGCTTTTAGAACTCTTTGCCATGCTCACCCAACCCTCTACCCAGCCTCTAGTAACTCTAGTTTACATTCAAGTTGATTTTTCCCACTGATTTTCTCTGTTGAGAGCTCAAGTGTGAATCAGTTACAGATAATGTGATGATGATGGCCCCTGACATTTTTAGACCTGGAATCTGTCATTTTCTGGGGCCCCAACACAGGGCTGAGATATAGAAAGAAGAGCGGGGAGGGGTGAGCCTAGGGCTCTCCGCCCCCTGTTCCATCTGTAGTGCAGCTGGGTGCAGTGAGCTGGGCCAGAAGACATTTCTGGAGGCCAGTGGTTCCAAGGGTCCCTGTCAAACAGGGGTTTTGGAAACAAGGGCACAACTTGGAGGTTATTTGGCAGCCAGCAAGCAACCCTGCTGGGCCCTTTACCTTGACATTTTGATAGAGCTACTTTTTGTCTATTGGAGTGGTAGAGGGGAAACAGAGCTGTGAGCCTGCTCAGGGTAGACTAGCATTCCTTAGTCTGCAGGTGATGCTCTGCAGATCTTGTGGCAGAATGCTCACTGCCTTCCCTGTGCTCATTCTGACCCAGCAGGGCTGGGTGGCCCCCAAATGTGCATTTCTAATGAGGGGGCCTAGGATGCAATCTCTTCCTGAGAACTCTTGAGGCAGAAAATCCTTGAGCCTCAGGACACATTTCAGGGGACAGGAGCCCATCCCAGAAGATGAATTCCATCCTAATTCTCCTTCAAAGTGTACATTCTAATTGAATTTGAAATTGAGTCACAGCATAGCAAGGTTCATGTAGTACAGGTATTGTAGACCAGTTTGGGTAAGGATGAGAGGTCACTAGGAGGAAAAAAAAACCACTTGAACCAGAAACCCCTTCTCTTGAAGTAGATCCCTCATGCCAGGGTGTGCAGCACCTTGAATCATTTTGACTTTAAGGTTTCTCTTACGGTAGTAGAAGAAAAACAGTATCTTCCTCACCCAGAGCAAGGCGTATGCCTGAGACCTCTACAAGAAAACCCAGATTAGCAAGAGAAAAGCATCCCGTTTATTTGGTATGAGTTTTATGTGACCCAGAAGCCTTCATAAAAGAAGCCCCAAAGCATTAGGGAAAGATGGTGTTTTTGTGCTGAATTAATGGAGTGGACAGTGGCAGGGAAGCATGATTGGTCAATGGGTATGACCCAATGGAAATTAACTAGGGGGACTTCGAAAGGCCTCTTTGTTAGATTCTTCTCTGTGTCTTCAGAGATAAGGACATTCCTTCTGCCCAGGTATAGGGGAAGAATCTCTGGAGTGAGGATTCTAGGACCTGCTTCAGAGGGAGGCCAGAGAATTCTAGGACTTGCTTCAGGGGAGAAGGGCAGGATGAGGTCAGAAGGCCCTCTGCTTCAGCAGTTTCCTCGAATGTCACAGAGCTGTGTTTGGGGGTAGAATGTCCTGACCTGTTTTCTTGCTCTACTGGCCCAGCACAATACAGCTCACAGATTCACCCACACACAAATAAATACATTCTGTGTCTTCATGTTCATTCTAAGATCAGGATAGAAAGGAATAGATCTGACTGGGTTAAGAATCAGAAGCATCCCCAGAGGCGCTCTCTTGGCCAACATTGTCCAGAATGCATAGGGAAGAAATATTATGTTAAATGAAGTGACTTCTCTGATCTTAAAGAGGAACTAGGATCTGTCTCTGACTTGATTCACCTGGAGGGTTGACTATTCAGTGGAGACCTGAGGTTCAAAAATTGGAACTAGCCCTTGCATTGCTTTTCCATAAGCAGAGCCAGAAAACAAAGCTCCATGCCACTCCATTCAGCCTTGACTGTTCCTAAGCATTAACAGTGTGCTCCAGGCTACCAACAGCACGGTAGGGCTACAGCAGCAGAAACTGGGAAGGTTTTTTCCCGGGGAGTGGGGGAGTGCCAATAAAACATCTCTGCTTGCTCACTCTAAATGTAACATTGTGGTACATCTTTAGAAAATGTGATTGAACAATGATGGCTTAATGGGGACACTCCAGATCCATTGATTATAGAGCTGAGCTGCAAGATTAGAGTATATGTAACAAGTCTGTCCTTATTTGTCCCCAGAAAAGAGGAACGTTTTCACAGCTGTTGAGTTACTTGCATATAATTGAGTTTTTTTATTTGTTTTGTTTATTTATTTGTTTGTTTGTTTGTTTGGAGGGGGTACTGGGGCTTGAATTCAAGGGCACTCAACCACTGAGTCATATCCCCAGCCCTACTTTATACTTTATTTAGAGACAGGGTCTCACTGAGTTGCTTAGTGCCTCACCATTGCTGAGGCTGGCTTTGAACTCTCAATCCTCCTGCCTCAGCCTCCTAAGATTACAGGCATGCAACACTGTGCTTGGCTTTTAATTGAGTTTTAAATTGAGGCATTGGACACCACATATACCTTGTACACCCATTAGATTTTTTGATAAACAACAATGGTTGAGACAGCCTGTCATCACACTGCACAGACTTTTCTGTACTGACTTAGGGTCTGTGACTACCCCTGTGTACAAGAGCTTTCCATCAACTCAGGAAAACCCCTTGGTGAGATCTCATGGCATGGAAACACTTTAAATCCATTCACTTCTTTTTTAATTTTTACTCTTGTATACATAAAAACAAAGATCATATGTACTAATGGTGTACCATGAGATGTTTCATACATATATAATGTTTAAATTAGGTTAAACATTTTTAACTTCTCAAACATTTATCATTTCTCTTTTTGGTAATAACTTCCAAAATCCTTCTATCTTTTTAAAATATGCATACATTATTCTTGTCTACAGTTGCCATATTATGAAAATTTTTCTTTCTTTTTTGGAGGGGCTGGTGTACTAGGAATGGAACCCAAAGCCTCACACCTGCTAGGCAAGTGCTCACCAATGAGCAACACCCCCAGCAAATGAATCTACTCACATGTTCATGTTGGTAGCCATCTTGGGACAGTTCGTGGTTTTGTGATTATGTTTGAAACAAATCCCAGCCATTAGTTTCATGTGCATGTTTGTTCCAGAGACATTTAAAATCTTTTGAAGTGAACTTTTAAAGGGGAGTTGTGTCAAGGATATCATTTCCAAATGACATCTCTCAACTTCTAGCTACAGCTAGAGCGGACCGACTTTCTGCGATCAACTTCGTTCCCTATCCCTCCTGCCTTTCTCCTCATCATTCCCCAAAGTAGTAGAGACCTTAAATATTCAAAATTATTGAATGTTCAGTAGTCAGTCTTAGAAATAAAAGAGTAATGCTTTATGCAGGTGGAAAAGCCTTGGATTTTTGGCTGACCTGGTGACAGCCAGGACACAAGCCTCATTGCTATATATTTAAAATTAGGACAGTAGTGTTTTTACAGTATTACATTTCTTTTTCAGTTTTATTTCATTCACTTAATTAAATAGCAGATACATTTCTGTCATTCAGGAATTTCTATGGCTCATTCCCTCAGCCTTCCCTTCACCTTCCTCCTTGAAGTAATTGCTGTTGCTGATTTCTTAGGGATCTTCCCAGAGTTTCTCTAGGCATAAATAAGCCAGTACATCCATATATTATTGTACGTACCCCTTTTACTTTTTTACACAAATGGCCTCCCTCTACACAGTTTGTTTCTGTCAGTGGAAGGCACTCTGGCCCCGAGTGTTCCATGGCAGGCATGGGCCTTACTTGCTTTAACTCATCCCTGGCAGCCAGGCATTTGTGTGACTTCCCCCTGTTGCTGTCTTAAACAGTCCTAGCGCCAAGCCTGCACATGTTTCTGTTTCAGACATTTCTGGAGGTGGTCTTGCTGGTGAGCAAAGGTGTGAGCTGTCATGGACATCCCTCCAGGGGTTTAGCCAGCACACACTGCTACCCTGATGGAGTGTGCCAGGTCCCTCAGCATTGGAGCAAGCCTCACCTGCAGGCCAGGGTGTCCCCACACGTGACCACCTGCTGGCAAAACGGGCCTAGGGCGGCAAGGCTCACCTTGAATGTATACTTTTATGAAGTCAGGCCTCATTAGAATTTTTAACTCATTGTTTTATTCACTCTCTTTTGTAGTCTGAGGTTTTAGTGAAAACTGTTACCCTGAGGCAGAGAGACAGATGCAAAACCATCCCTTGGGCATTGGAAGACCCTAGATGAATCTTTGACAACCCAGGGGAGAGACCAAACAGAAATGAACATTTCTTTGAAACTCCAGAAGGCAACTTTAACCCTCACCAAAGATTGGAACAGCAGTCACCCACAGAGCGGCAACAGCAACGCCCCACTCCAGGATGGCCTGTAGCCTGTCCATCTGCTGCTGTGATCCAAGGTCTACCTCCAGATGAATGACAGCTCATGGGTCTCAGTGAAAACTAGTCATCTGTAAAGGAAAGGATTCCCACTCTGGTGAAAGGAAAAAGTCAGCCTGCCTCTTTGGCTCTGGCTGTCCAGACGTGCTAGCCCTGTGCTAGAAGTACAAAGCAGTGACAGCCCATGCTCTCCATCCGGTGGCCTCATCTATATGGCCATTTCCTTGTATTCTGCTGTCTATAATGTGGCTTTGCTTTCCAAGAGTTTTAAAAATCAACTTTTTTGGTCTTTTTTTTTTCTTTCAAATGCATTTGGTTGTCACTTCATCATCCTGGGGTTTTTTCCTATTATTTCTTTTTTCTTTTATTTGTTCTTATTAGTTATACATAATAATAGAATGTATTTTGATATATTATACATATGTGGAGTATAACTTCTCACTCTTGTGGTTGTGCATAATGTAGGATGACATGGGTCATGTAATTATATATGCACATAGGATAGTAATGTTCGATTCGTCCTACTTTCTTTCCTGTTCCCATTCCCCCTCCCTTCCCTTCATTTTCCTTTGTCTAATCCAAAGTTCTTCTATTCTTCCCTAACCCCCCCCCATCCATTGTGAATTATTATCTACATATCAGAGGAAACATTTGGCCTTTGGTTCTTTGGAATTGGCTTATTTCACTTAGCATGATAGTCTCCAGTTCCATCCATTCACTGTCAAAGGCCATGATTTCATTCTTCTTTATGGCTGAGTAATATTCCATTGTGTATATACACCATGTTTTCTTTATCCATTCATCTGTTGAAGGGCATCTAGGTTGGTTCCATAGTTTAGTTATTGTGAGTTGAGCTGCTATAAACATTGATGTGGCTGTGTCACTGTAGTATGCTGATTTTATGTCTTTGGGGTATGTTTTAGTTAGCTTTTTCACTGCTGTGACTAAATGACCCAACCAGAACAACTGTAGAGGAGGAATGGTTTATTTGAGGGCTTATGACTTCAGAGGTCTCAATCCATAGACAACAGGCTCCATTCCTTGGGTTTCCAAGTGAAGCAGGACATCATGGAAAAAGAATGTGGTGAGGGAACCAGCTCACATGATGATCTAGAAGCAGACAGAAAGACTCCACTTTCCAGATACAAAATATATACTCCATAGCCCCACCTCCAATAAATCACTTCCTGCAGTCACACTCCACCTACCTCCAGTCAACACTGTCTGGGTTAAGGCTATCATAACCCAATCATTTCTCCTCTAAACCTTCTTACATTGTCTTACTCATGAGCTTTTGTGGGACACCTCACATCCAAAACATAACAGGGTTTAAACCAAGGAGTGGGATAACTGGGTCAAATGGTGATTCCATTCCAACTTTTCTGAGGAATCTCCATACTGCTTTCCAGGATGGTTGCACCAATTTGCAGACCCACCAGCAATGTATGAATGTGCCTTTCCCCCACATCCTAACCACCATGTTGTGATCTTTACTGGAAAACCACAGTAAAGCTACTTCTTTGAGGGAAAGCCTATCTAAACTAATAGGAATATGGAATCACATAACACTGTTAAGAAAAGCCACCATGACTTTTAAATATGCAAAATAATTCAAATTAGGCTATAGGTGCGAAGACACTAACATGCAAATTGTCTGAATATTTATTAGATTTTCCATCCTTTGCTCCCTGATTTCCATTCTAAATTTGCTAGACAGTTTCTCCCATAAAAAATACAATGGTTGACTTCAGCCAACTAGCACCTGAGTGACCTAAGGTGGAAATAGCCAGGTGTTCAACCCTGCAAAGAGAGGGCCATGGATCCCTACAGGTATGCATGATTTCAGTTAGGGTTCTCTTTTGTGCAACACCTCACACTTCCTTTGCCTGGACACCCACAGGGTGTTTAAACAGGATTAAGTTCTGGGCCTTGTGGAGGTCCTTCCTATTCCTTCAGGGGAAACCATGGCCTCATGAATTTCAAGTGGTTGTGTTAAAAACTGAGTCATCACTAATTTTTTAACAGCTTTACTCTGCTACAATTTACTTTTGAAAAATTCACCCATTCTAAATGCACAACTTATTGATTTTAAGTAAATCTGCCTATTGTGCAACCTCCTTCCCCATCTAATTTTATAAAATTCTCAACTTTTCACATAGATTCTTCATGCTAGCCAGGCACTGTGGTGATTGCCTATAATTCAAGTGGCTTGGAAACCTGAGGCAGGAGGATCAAGACTTCAAAGCCAACCTCAGCAATTTAGTACAAGGCCTTTAGCAACTTCATAACACCCTGTCTCTAACTAAAGTACAAAAGAGCTGAGGATGTGGCTCATTGGTTAAGTGCCCCTGGGTTCAATCCCTTGATACCCCCCCAAAAAATCTTTATGCTTGTCAGTTACAGGCAGTACACTCTACTTTCTCTGTTTTTGGATTTTCCTTTTCCAGTGTTTCACATCAATAGAATTACTGAAGATACAGTATTTTATCTGGCTCCATAAACTTAGCAAAAAAATTTCAGGGTTCATCCATGTTGTACATGTATTAGAGACTCATTACCGAATAGTATTCCATTGTATGGATATACCACAATCTGTACCATTTCACCCACTGGTGGACTTGTGGATTTTTCCAATTTAGGGCTATTATGAATAAAGCTGCCATAAAAATTTGCATATGTTCATATGTTCATATATGGGTACAAGTTTTCATTTGTTAAAAAGTAAAATATATCAAATAATATAAATAAATAATTTACAGTCACCAGAATGTGGCGGAGGAGATAACTTCAATGAACCAGTGGAGACAGGAGTAAACAGTAACTTAGCAGTCAAACAGAACAAGAAGTAACATGAGCAGCATGAAAAAGCAAGGAAGAAAAGGAGTACAAACAATGCTGTCCTGACTAAATATACAGGAGGACCTAGAGGCATCAGAAAAATGGCCAAATAAAGAACTCAAGGAATACCTTAGACAGATGGAATGGAACCTTAAAGAGGATATGAGACAGCAAATTCAAACAGTGAAAGAACACATTGAAAATGAATTACATAAACAGATAAAAGAAGCAAATAAGCATCTTTATCAGGAGATAGAGATTATTAAAAAATCAAACAATAATTCTAGAAATGCAGGAAACTATAAACCAAATTAAAAACTCAAATGAGAGTATCACTAACAGAGTGGAGCAAGTTGAAGCCAGAATGTCAGATAGTAAAGACAAAATATATCATCTTGAAAAGAGTTTAGGCAACTCAGAAAGGCTGGTAAAAAAATCACGAGAAAAACATCCAAGAGATATGGGATACCATAAAAAACCAAACTTAAGAGTCATCGGGGTAGAGGAAGGTATAGTGGTTCAAACCAAGGGAATGAGCAACCTGCTGAATGAAATAATTATAGAAATAAAAAAGGAAACGGATATACAAATTGTAGATGCATACAGGACACCGAGCATACAAAATCACAGTAGACCAATGCCAAGACACATTGTTATGAAGATATCCAATATACAGAACAAAGAGGAAATATTAAAAGCTACAAGAGAAAGGAGGCAGAGTACATTCAGGGGTAAACCAATAAGGTTAACAACAGATTTTTTATCACAGATGCTGAAAGCGAGAAGATCCTGGAACAACGTATTTCAAACACTTAAAGACAATGGATGCCAACCAAGAATTTTGTATCCAGCAAAATTGAGCTTCAGGTACGACAACGAAATAAAAATCTTTCATGATAAACAAAAGTTAAAAGAATTTGCAGCCAGAAAACCAGCACTGCAAAGCATCTTGAGCAAAACACTACACGAGGAAGAAATGAAAAACAATAACCAAAACCAACAGTGGGAAGTACCTCAGTAAAGACAGAGGGCAGGGGGGAAAGCTAATCATGGAGAAACAAACTAAATTAAAAAAAAGATAAATAATCAAACATGGCTGGAAGTACAAACCATAAATCAATGGTAACTCTAAACATTAATGGCTTAAACTCTCCAATAAAGCAACATAGGCTGGTAACATGGATTAAAAAAACAAATCCAACAATATGCTGCCTCCAGGAGACACATCTGATTGGAAAAGACATACACAGGCTGAAGATGAAAGGTTGGGAAAAAATATACCATGCACACGGTCCTCGTAAGCAAGCAGGGGTGGCCATCCTCATATCGAATAAAATCGACTTCAAGACTAAGTTAATCAAAAGGGATAAGGAAGGAAATTATATACTGTTAAAAGGAACCATTCACCAACAAGACATAACAATTATCAATATTTATGCACCAAATAAGGGTGCTTCGACGTTCATAAAACAAACTCTCCTCAACTTCAAGAATCAAATAGACCACAACACAATAATTATGGGTGACTTCAACACATCTCTCTCACCATTGGACAGATTCTCCAAACAAAAGTTGAATAAAGAAACTATAGAGCTCAATATCACAATCAATAACCTAGACTTAACTGACATATATAGAATATATCAACCATCATCAATTGGTTATACTTTTTTCTCAGCAGCACATGGATCCTTCTCAAAAATAGACCATATATTATGCCATAGGACAACCCTCAGTAAATATAAAGGGGTGGATATAATACCATGCATTTTATCTGATCATAATGGAATGAAACTGTAAATCAATGATAAAAGAAGGAAGGAAAAATCCTACATCACATGGAAAATGAACAATATGCTACTGAATGATCAATGGGTTACAGAAGACATAAAGGAGGAAATCAAAAAATTCTTAGAGATAAATGAAAATACAGACACAACATATAGGAATCTATGGGACACAATGAAAGCAGTTTTAAGAGGGAAATTCATCGCCTGGAGGTCATTCCTCAAAAAAAGAAAAAAAAAAAAACAACAAATAAATGAGCTCACACTTCATCTCAAAGCCCTAGAAAAGGAACAGCAAAACAACAGCAAATGTAGCACAAGGCAAGGAATAATTAAAATCAGAGCGGAAATCAATGAAATTGAAACAAAAGAAACTGTTGAAAAAATTGACAAAACTAAAAGTTGGTTCTTCAAAAAAATAAATAAGATTGACAGACCCTTAGCCATGCTAAGGAAGAGAAGAAGAGAGAGAACTCAAATTACTAACATACGGGATGAAAAAGGCAATATCACAACAGATGCTACAGAAATACAGAAGACAATTAGAAATTATTCTGAAAACCTATATTCCAATAAAATAGAAGATAGTGAAGACATCGATAAATTTCTTAAGTCATATGATTTGCCCAGATTGAGTCAGGAGGATACACACAATTTGAACAGACCAATATCAATGGATGAAATAGAAGAAGCAATCAAAAGACTACCAACCAAGTAAAGCCCAGGACCAGATGGGTATACAGTGGAGTTTTACAAAACCTTTAAAGAAGAATTAACACCAATACTTTTCAAGTTATTTCAGGAAATAGGAAAAGAGGGAGCTCTTCCAAATTCATTCTATGAGGCCAACATCACCCTGATTCCGAAACCAGACAAAGACACCTCAAAGAAAGAAAACTACAGACCAATATCTCTAATGAACCTAGATGCAAAAATCCTCAATAAAATTCTGGGAAATTGGATACAAAAACACATCAAAAAAAATTGTGCACCATGATCAAGTAGGATTCGTCCCTGGGATGCAAGGATGTTTCAATATACAGAAATCAATAAATGTTATTCACCACATCAATAGACTCAAATATAAGAACCATATGATCATCTCAATAGACGCAGAAAAAGCATTCGACAAAGTACAGCATCCCTTTATGTTCAAAACATTAGAAAAATTAGGGATAACAGGAATTTACCTCAACATTGTAAAAGCTATCTATGCTAAGCCTCAGGCTAGCATCATTCTAAATGGAGAAAAATTGAAGGCATTTGCTCTAAAATCTGGAACAAGACAGGGATGCCCTCTATCACCACTTCTATTCAATATGGTTCTCGAAACACAGGCCAGAGCAATTAGACAGATGAAAGAATTTAAAGGCATAAAAATAGGAAAAGAAGAACTTAAATTATCACTATTTGCGGACAACATGATTCTATACCTAGAAGACCCAAAGGGTCTACAAAGAAACTACTAGAACTAATAAATGAATTCAGCAAAGTGGCAGGATATAAAATCAACACGCATAAATCAAAGACATTTCTGTATATCAGCGACAAAACTACTGAAACAGAAATAAGGAAAAACACCCCATTCACAATATCCTCAAAAAAAAAAAATACTTGGGAATCAACCTAACAAAAGAGGTGAAAGATTGATACAATGAAAACTACAGAACCCTAAAGAGAGAAATAGAAGAAGATATTAGAAGATGGAAAAATATACCCTGTTCATGGATAGGCAGAACTAACATCATCAAAATGGCGATATTACCAAAAATTCTCTATAAGTTTAATGCAATGCCAATCAAAATCCCAATGGCATTTCTTGTAGAAATAGATAAAGCAATCATGAAATTCATATGGAAAAATAAAAGACCCAGAATAGCAAAAGCAAGTCTAAGCAGGAAGTGTGAATCAGGCGGCATAGCGCTACCAGATTTCAAACTATACTACAGAGCAATAGTAACAAAAACAGCATGGTACTGTTACCAAAACAGGCGGGTGGACCAATGGTACAGAATAGAGGACACAGAGACTAATCCACAAAGTTACAACTATCTTATATTTGATAAAGGGGCTAAAAGCATGCAAAGGAGGAAGGATAGCATCTTCAACAAATGGTGCTAGGAAAACTGGAAATCCATATGCAACAAAATGAAACTGAATCCCCTCCTCTCACCATGCACAAAAGTTAACTCAAAATGGATCAAGGAGCTTAATATCAAATCAGAGACTCTGCGTCTGATAGAAGAAAAACTTGGCTCCAATCTACATATTGTGGGGTCGGGCTCCAAATTCCTTAATAGGACACCCATAGCACAAGAGTTAATAACAAGAATCAACAAATGGGACTTACTCAAACTAAAAAGTTTTTTTTTCAGCAAGAGAAACAATAAGAGAGGTAAATAGGGAGCCTACATCATGGGAACAAATTTTTACTCCTCACACTTCAGCTAGAGCCCTAATATCCAGAGTATACAAAGAACTCAAAAAAATAAACAATAATATAACAAAAAACCCAATGAACAAATGGGCCAAGGACCCGAACAGACACTTCTCAGAGGAGGACATACAATCAATCAACAAGTACATGAAAAAATGCTCACCATCTCTAGCAGTCAGAGAAATGCAAATCAAAACCACCCTAAGATACCATCTCACTCCAGTAAGATTGGCAGCCATTAGGAAGTCAAACAACAACAAGTGCTGGCGAGGATGTGGGGAAAAGGGTACTCTTGTACATTGCTGGTGGGACTGCAAATTGGTGTGGCCAATTTGGAAAGCAGTATGGAGATTCCTGGGAAAGCTGGGAATGGAACCACCATTTGACCCAGCTATTGCCCTTCTCGGACTATTCCCTGAAGACCTTAAAAGAGTGTACTACAGGGATACTGCCACATCAATGTTCATAGCAGCACAATTCACAATAGCTGGACTGTGGAACCATCCCAGAGGCCCTTCAATAGATGAATGGATAAAAAAACAATGTGGCATTTATACACAATGGAGTATTAAGCAGCACTAAAAAATGACAAAATCATGGAATTTGCAGGGAAATGGATGGCATTAGAGCAGATTATGCTAAGTGAAGCTAGCCAATCCCTAAAAAACAAATGCCAAATGTCTTCTTTGATATAATGAGACCAACTGAGAACAGAGCAGGGAGGAAGAGCAGGAGGAAAGATTAACATTAAACAGAGACATGAGGTGGGAGGGAAAGGGAGAGAAAAGGGAAACTGCATGGAAATGGAAGGAGACCCTCATTGTTATACAAAATTACATATAAGAGGTTGTGAGGGGAATGGGAAAAAAAACAAGGAGAGAAATGAATTACAGTAGATGGGGTAGAGAGAGAATATGGGAGGGGAGGGGAGGGGGGATAGTAGAGGATAGGAAAGGTAGCAGAATACAACAGTTACTAATATGGCATTATGTAAAAATGTGGATGTGTAACTGATGTGATTCTGCAATCTGTATTTGGGGTAAAAATGGGAGTTCATAACCCACTTGAATCTAATGTATGAAATATGACATGTCAAGAGGTTTGTAATGTTTTGAACAACCAATTAAAAAAAGGAAAAAAAAAAGAATAAAAAATTACTTTTATTTGTGACTCGAGAATTGAAAAACAACTCATTCTATGTAGAAGAGTGTTCCAATGAGCTGAACTGAGAAGTTTGGCCTCATAGGCAGAAAAGGGCTTAAGAAATCAGAAAAGGAAGCAAAAAGGGATTGGTCCTTTCTAAGTTTCTTTCTTAGCATGGAGTAAAACAGAAGAATTTCCCATTCCAGCTAAAACTGGCTTTGTCTGAGGGTTTGGCTCTTACCCCTCACTCTTCTGTGTCCTTGAAAGGTGAGGTAACATCTTGGTGGTGTGGCACTTTAACACAGTTACTCCATTTTTGTTCAGTTGGGGCCCATTGCAGGGGCTCAGTGCAAACTCATGGGCTCCTATATATGGTTTAACTCTTTTCTCATGGTTCATGCTGAACCATGACAAATAATGGACTTTCTTTTACATGGTCCTAGGGATTGTATGCAGGGCTTCTGCATGCTAGGCAACTGCTTTACCACTGAGCCACATCCCCAGACCTTTTTATTTTCTGAGACAGGGTCTCACTAAGTTCCCAGTGGACTTGTGATCCTCTGGCCTCTCAGCCTCACAAGTAGCTGAGATTATAGGAATGTGCCACCACCTTGACTGGCTTCAATTTTAGCAGTGGATGGTTGGTGTGCCAGGTGTTAGTAAGAATCCACTCACCAACACACATTTCTTACACAGCACCGCATAAAGCAGGAACAATGTCCCCTGCATGAATAGGATACCAAGCTGGTGCTAAACTACTTTGAAATAAATATCAATATTTTTGGTTCACTTTTACACTCACCTTCTGGTGCTCTCCTGTCCACAGTGCTCACAGGCTGAAGTATGTGTTCTCTGCTGGAGCACACGTGCCTGGAGGGGTCATAGGCTCAGGCTCTGGAGGTACCATGTGTAAAATCCGTGGTCTCAGGAGGTAAGAAACACTTTTGTCCTTTCCCTTTTCCTCTCTCTCTCTCTCTCTCTCTCTCTCTGTCTCTCTCTCTCTCTCTCCTTTCAGGTAAATGTTCTTCACATTGTAATTATTATTCAATAAGGGGAAACTTCTAGTGACTTAAAATCATTTTCCGTATAAATGCTGTTTCTTTCCTATGCAATACCATCAACCATATTTATTTTGTGAGGGAAAGTAATCTGGTAAGTGCTCAGTTTATTATGTAGTTCCTATAAATATGCATATTCATTACCCATGAGGTAGTCTCTTAATAAATTTCATTAACTTGATTATCCCTTGGGGAAAGTTTTTCTTGTTAAATAACCTCACATATACAAAAACCCAATCTCTTCCTGATATGTACAAGAAAACCAGAGTGCATATTAGAAAAGCTGTTTTTAATCTGCTGTGGCTAATTCAGTTATTGAGAATAGTACTTTTGGGTTTAATTGCGTGAAATGCTCAATTCCTAATGCAAACACCCCAACAGGACACTTTTCAAGATGCTCCACTGTGACATTAGATTATTTTGGGTGACAGATGCCAATATTTGCCTACTGGGAGCCTGGGGTTGCTCTTTGCACAGGGACCTGGCAGAGAACAGACACACAAGGAAGTGTGTCCCACTGTGCCAAGATGCTCATTTTCCTGGGGATAATACAACCCACCACAGTGATAGGAATTCATTGGCCCAAGTGGGTAGTTAAAACGTTTCTGGGAGGTGAAGCCTGTGGGAGGCCATCATGTCATGTGACCAGTGTTTTCCCCTCCTGATTGGTTGAGGCACTTTTGGCCATCCCCCTGATGATCTGACTACTCTTAAGTTGCTGAAGATGGTAGCCCCGATCTTGAGGGTAGAAATAATGCAACCAAATGTGTCTTCATGCATAGGTGTGCCTTCCTGCAGCCCCATGGGTTGAGCTACACTCACCTGTACCTTTGTGATGTTAACCCCTTGCCTAGTTTGGGATAGAATGTTCCATGGGAACCCCCTTTGTGTGTCCCCTTCTCTTACTCTGCCTTTGGGTGTGGCCTTCCTAGATGTCAGTCAACCTGCTGACAACAAACATCATGAAGCTAGACTCAGCCCCTTGAAACCTGACCCCTTGACTCATTTGAATGGCCTCTCCTCAAAAAAAGGGGTCAGCGCTCTCTCTTTCTGCAGACCCTTAAGGTCAGAGGAGCCATCAGAGCACCCCCACAAAAAAAAAGGTATTTCTGTCTCTTGTGTGGTTATTTTGTGCAGCCCAGTCCCCCTGGAGTGACCTATGAGTGTTTAAGTCACAAGCAATGTGGCAGAAACCAGTCCTTTTAGTCACCAAATGTCCCTCAAAAAACCATGGAGATTAAGAATCATCACCTCCTTTAGCTGGTAAAAAAAATAGTAACAGGCTCACTTGTGCAAGAGAAGAACACAACGTAAGTTATAGGCTCTAACTGTTACAGATATACAACCTTGAAAACAGAAATTCTAGTTGGTGAGGTTAGAAGCACAACTTCATAGAAAGTGGGAGGGAAAAAATGGCAGTGAGTGGTTGGGCTGAGCTTGGGGGACAGGGAGCCAGTCTTTCCCCCATGATCAACTGTGCTGGGACCTTAGCATCCTCTAAATAGAGCTGAGAGCCCTTACCAAGTGCAGCTGGGCTGGATACCCATTGTCACACTTCCTCTGGCCATGGGTCTCCAGGTAGAAGTGAGGAACCAAGAAATGCCCCAAGAAAATAAATTCAAATTAGTCTGTCCAATGAGATCCTTGCCTCTCTCCTTCCCTGAAAGTAATTTGAATTCTCAGCCAGAAAAATCTTAAGAGAAAATCTGGGTCATAAACTTAAAAGAGAGGGAAATGTCATGATTTGGACCTTGAATTTCTCCAAAATGTTCATATATTAAAGACGTGGTACCCAATGCAGCAATGTTCAGAGGTACGACTTTGGGGAAGTGACTCATGAGGACTCTAATTTTACCAGTGAATTTATCCATTTAATGAATTAATAATTTCAGAGGTATATTGAGAGGGTGGAAACTACAGAAAGTGGGGCATGGCTGGAGGAAGTATGTCACTGGGGGCTTGGCCGTTGGGGGACTATATCTTGTCCCTGAACTCTTCTTCTCTCTCTTTCTGCTTCCCATTTACCAAGCCCAAAGCAGCTTCCCTCTACTATGTCCTTCCTCCATAATGTGCTGGCTCACCTCAGAGCCAAAGTAATGGAGCTGGCTGATGATGGAAACCTCTGAAACTGTGAGCCAAAATAAAGACTTCCTCCTTTAAGTTGTTTATGCTGGGTATTTTGGTGATGATGATAAAAAAAAAAAAAACCGACTGACCCAGGATGAATATAAATCATTGGAGAAAAGTGACTGCATGCAGAAGGCCTCAGACAGAGAATCACCACAGATGACATCAGCCCCACATGCCAAGGTGGTCTCAGGAATGGTGTGGTACTTTGGAGAGGGGCTCCTCCCTCTTATATTCACTGAAGGTTCTTAGCAGAGAGTAGACACTCCACAAAGAACTGAGCAATGGAGGATGGGCTGGTGACTTGTAGGCTGTGGCTTTGTGGGATGAGGTGTTTAAATGTAGGGCCAGAAGGAAAAACTGGTGAGGATGGAGTGAGGATGCTACTCATGATCCACACTTGCAGGTCCTACTGGTGTCTAAAGACCCCCTCAGTCAGGGTCAGGACAGAAGGTAGCAAGGATCCAGACCTTGATTCCCACCTACCCTTCCTAAGAGGTCCCTTAAGGATGTGTCCTAGAAAAATGGAGGAAGAAATAAAGAGACAGAACATAGAGTCTGGGGAAGGACCAATACAAGAAAGCCCCCTAAAATTCATGCATGCTTCCTTCTCCCTCCTCCATATTTGCATTCAGCCTGCAGGATGGCCAGAGGTTGACACACACTCCACACACATCACACACATATGACAGAATAATACTTGTCAGCCTTTAAAAGGGAAGTCCTGCCATTTCTGACAACATGGATGAAGCTGGAAAACACACTAGGTGAAATAAGCCAGGCACAGAAGATAAACACTGCATGGTTTCAGGTATATATGTAGCATCTAAAAATGTGGAACTCATCAGCAGAGAGCAAAAGGTACTAGGTTGGCAGGAATAGGGCAGTAGACAAGAAAGTTGATCAAAAGTGCAAACTTTCAGTTATCTAATGAATAAGTGCTGGAGACCCAGTGTACCTCACGGTGAAGGTACTTACTACTGCTGTACACTTGTAAATGGCTGAGGACATAAGTCTTAAATGTTCCCACACACACGTGTGAGATGGAAGATGTGTTCATTAGCTTTACTATAGTAGTCAGTTCACTGTGTGGGTTTATGAAATATCACATTTTATGCTGCTATCATTTGATTATGGCTTGGTCTTCCCCTGACCACAGAAACTCATGCCAGAGTTTAATTCTCATGGTGAAGTACCATGTGTTTAGAAATGAACCCTTGTGGTTAGGATTAGATAAGGTTATCAGGGTGGAGCTCCCATGACTGAATCCTGGTGTCTTTATAAGAGGGAGAGATACCAAAGGGGACACACATACACACAAACACAGGTGTGTGCACACATGTACACAAACACACAATCCCTGTGCTTAGCACTAGATACCCTGCATCACAGGGAGTCTGCCAGAAAGAAGGCCATCACTATATGTTGGCCCTTGAACCACTAGAACTGTGAGTTAAATATCTTTTCTTCAAAACTTCCTTTGTCTGTGGTTTTCTGTTGGAAGCAACAGAAAACAGTCTTAAGACATATATAAATGTTATTTGTCAATTACACCTCAATAACATTGAGAGAAAAAAAAAGGAAAAAGGAGCAACTTTTGTCATTTCCTAACCAGTGAGAAAATCAGACATATAAAGACTTAGAGACTCCTGTTTTTTTCACACTGTGACCAAAATACCAGACAAGAATGACTTAATGAGGAAAAGTTTATTTTGGGCTCATGGTTTCAGAGGTTTAATCTATGTTGGTTGATTTCATTGCTCTGAGCTTGAGGTAAGGCAGAACATCATGGTGAAATGGCATGGTGGAGGAAATCTTCTCAGCTCATGGCAGCCAGGAGGCAGGCAGAGCATGGGAAGCCAGGGAGAAGATAAAATTCAAGGGTATGCACCCCAGTGACCTACTTTCTCCAGGCATAAGCTGCCTACAGTTACCACCCAGTAGGTCAAATTATCAATCCATCAGAATTAATCCACTGATAAGGCTATAGCTCTCCTCATTGCCTAAAAGCCCCACTTCTGAAGTATTATGCATTAGTGATCATGCTTTCAAAATAAAAGCATTTAGGGAAACATTTCTAGATCCAAACCTCAGCAATACCCACTGTCCCTGCACAATTATTCAACAGCTAATACTGGGTGTGAACTGCTCTGACCTGGCTTGGTTGCCTCTTTTCCCAGAACCACCTTCAACATCGATTGGCACTTTACACCAAAGAAAGAGAACAAATTGAAAGTGACTGTGCCTTGAAAGTCTATATTTTTTCTTTCTTTGGGCAGAGGTAAATTTGGAGTTGTTGATACCTGATTTATTTTTCTTTGTAGTGTGTCTAAGTTTCTGTAACTGAGCAAGAGTTTTGTGTGGTTCTTGGACAAAGGACAGGTAAAAATATGGTCAGTATAATTTTATTTCTGTAAAAAAATAAATATACATGCATACACAGAAGAAGATTGTTAAAATATATGTTTTATCTAAACAGAAACAATTATTATCTCAAGATAGTGAGGTCACAAGTGACTTGAATATTTTATTTTGGTTTACCCAGATTGCCTACCAAATTTTATTTTCCAGATTGCCTACCAAAAAAACATATATTATTTTTGGAACTACAAAGCCAATATTATTTCTAAAATACTCATCACAGAGAATTTGGGAAGTACAAAAGCACTCTTCAAAAACATATTATAGGATAATTATATAAAATATTTCTCAAGTACTTAATTTTGCTTATCTCTTAAGACAGGAGATCGTGGGGAAATATCTGGAATATTGTTACAAAATGTATGTTGTTATTTTCTCTGCAATATAAACAATTATGCAGATTTAAAAATAAATAAAAACCCAATTTTTAGGGGCTGAACAATATTTAAATATTACTCTAAATTCTCTTATTTTTGGACACTTAGTTCTTTATATCTTTTCATTATTATGAAAATGATATCTTAAAAGTGTATTATTTTCAAAACTTTCTACAGTTCATTATGTTCTATGACAAATTTGAAGAAGGGGGATTCCTAGAACAATTTGTGTATGCTAATTTTAAAGCATTTTGCATGAATTTTATGACTTCATACATAAAAAAATAACAGATTTTTTTTAAAAGACACAAATCTACAGGCACCAATACCATTGAATATTGAATGGATTGCTCGACATACACATGTGTGTTCATAAGAATACAGGATTTCAACTGGACTTCAAGATGGCAGGCCAGAAAGAGGCAGTATTCTGTGTTGCTCCATGACCCAGGTCTCACCTAGTTGGAATACAACATCTCAGAGAGTGTGAGAGGACCCCCTAAACAGTGGGTTTTTGCAGAAATCACCAGCAGGGTGACCCCCTGCACAGATATCAGAGCCTCTGCAGTGGAATAGGACTCTGGACTCTGGACCCAAAGCCCCCAGTTCCGGTTCACACAAGGCTCTCAAGTGGCTTAGCAGAATCACCTATCAGCACCTCTGTAGAATTCCAGACTGTGCTCTGCTCCCGTGCAGGTCACTTTACTGCTACCTATCCACAGCACAAGGCCATTGCCCAGCTCCCCTCACCTAACCAGACACCAGACACTGAAAGCAGAAGGACTCAATCTTGGAAAACCTTTCTTGCCATATTAGGTGGGCGTGGCTTACAGATCAGATCTCCATCTGAGCAGCATATCATCCTATGCCCAACCCTAAGTTCGTTGTCCACAGCCAGAAACTATAAACCTTTCTATGAAACTACTGGTTATATTTTAAATAATAATTGAATCCAACATTTCTTGACATTGAAACTAAACTGTAAATGTCTTGATAACAACAAATTGTTCATAGGTGATGTATTGTTGATATTGGGATCTGTTAACATTGTCCTTTCCCAAAAAGGAGGAATCTTGTAACCCTACAAGAGCAAAACAAATCTATAGGGTAAAAACAATAACACACCAGACTCACAAAACTGGAAATGAAGAAATGCGAGTAATATAAACAGACAAGGGAAGAAAGTACCACAAACAAATTAAGACAACACACCATTAGAATCATTGGCAGCTACAGCAGAAAAAAATTACAGAGAAAGATTTCAGGATATACATGGTTAAAGTGTTTTATGAAGTCAAAGAAGACATAAGAGAATAAAATACAAGCCGTGAAAGATCACTTCAACAATGAGCTACATTAAAAAATCCAAAAAGCAAAAAATCATCGCAACTTGAAAGCTCAAAAGAAAGTATCACCAACAGAGTACACTACTTGGAAGACAGGAAATCAGATGATGAAGATAAAAAAACATAAAACACACAGCAAAATAAGTAAATAAATAAATAAACCACAAGCAGAACATTCAAGAAATATAGGATAGCTTAAAAAGACCAAATTTAAGAGTTATTGGGATGGAGGAAGGCATAGAGGTCCAAACCAAAGGAATGAACAATATATTCAATGAAATAATATCAGAAAACTTTCCAAACATGAAGAATGAATTGGAAATCCAAATTCAAGAAATCTACAGGACACTGAATGTACAAAATCACAACAGATCCACACCAAGGCACATTATAATGAAAATTCCCAACACACAGAATAATAGGAGTATTTTAAAAGCCACAAGAGAAAGTAATAAGATTACATATAGGGGGAAAACCAATTAGGATAATGGCAGATTTTTCAACACAGACCCTGAAAGTTAAAAGATCCTGGAACAACATATATCAAGCTCTGAAAGATAATGGGTTCCAACCAAGAGTCTTGTATCCAGCAAAATTAAGATTTAGATTTGAAGATGAAATAAAAACATTTCATGATAAACAAAGGTAAGAGAATTTATAGCTATAAAACTGGCACTACAAAACATCCTTGGCAAAATATTCCATGAAGAGGAAATGAAAAGCAATAATTAAAATCAGCAGAGAGAGGTAGTACACTAAAGGAAAAACTAATCAAAGTGAAAAACCAAGTCAAGGTAACTAACAAAAATTAACAAATATGGCTGGAAATACAAGTCATGTCTCAATAGTAGCCCTAAATATTAATGCTTATACTCACCAATCAAAAGACATAAATTCTATCCCATTTATTGATTCTTGGTTTTAATTATTGTGCTATAGGAGTCTTATTAAGGAAGTTGGGGCCTAATCCCACATGATGAAGATTAGGGCCTACTTTTTCTTCTATTAGACACAAAGTCTCTGGTTTAATTCCTAGGTCCTTGATCCATTTTGAGATAAATTTTGTGTGTTGTGAGAGATAGGGGTTTAATTTAATTTTGTTGCATATAGATTTGCAGTTTTCCCAGTACCATTTGTTGAAGATAATATCGTTTCTTCAGCATATGTTTTTGACACCTTTGTCTAATATAAGATAATTTTAATTTTGTGGGTTTGTGTCTGTGTCCTCTATTTTGTACCATTGGTCTACCAGTCTGTTTTGGTGCCAATACCATGCTGTTTTTCTTACTATTGCTCTGTAGTATACTTTGAGGTCTGGTGTAGCGATGCCACCTGTTTCACTCTTTCTGCTTAGAATTACTTTAGCTATTCTGGGTCTCTTATTTTTACAGATAAATTTCATGATTGCATTTTCTATTTCAATGAGGAATGCAATTGTGAATTTGATCAGAATTGCATTAAATATGTGTAGTGCTTTTGGTAGTATGGTCATTTTGATAATATTAATTCTGCCTATCCAAGAGCAAGGTAGATCTTTTCATCTTCTAAGGTCTTCTTTGATTTCTCTCTTTAGAGTTCTGTAGTTTTCATTGTATAGATCTTTCACCTCTTTCATTATGTTGATTCCCAAGTATCTTATATTTTAGGTCATTGTGATTGGGGTAGTTTTCTCATTTCCTTCTCAGAGGATTTGTCATGATATACAGAAATACCATTGATTTTTTTTATGGGTGTTGATTTTATATCCTGCTACTTTGCTGAATTCATTTACTAGTTCTAGAAGTTTTCTGGTGTAGTTTTGGGGGTCTTCTAGGTATAGAATCATATTTTCAGCAAATAGATCTAATTTAAGTTCTTCTTTTCATATATATATATATATATATATATATATATATATATATCTCCCTTTAATTTCTTTCATTTGTATAATTGCTCTGGCCAGTGTTTCAAGAACTATGCTGAATAGAAGTGGTGTAAGAGGGCATCCCTGTCTTGTTCCAGTTTTTAGAGGGAATGCCTCCAATTTTTTCTCCATTTAGAATAATGTTGGCCTGAGGCTTAGCTTAGATAGCCTTTATGATGTTGAGATATGTTCCTGTTATCCCTAGTTTTTCTAGTGTTTTGATCATGAAGGGGTGCTGTATTTTGTCAAATGCTTTTTGTGCATCTATTGAGATGATTATGTAATTTTTATCTTTAAGTCTGTTGATATGATGAATTACATTTATGGATTTCCATATGTTGAACCAACCTTGCATCCCTGGGATGAATTCCGCTTGATCATGGTACACAATCTTTTTGATACATTTTTGTATTTGATTTTCCAGAATTTTATTGAGAATTTTTGCATCTATATTCCTTAGAAATATTGGTCTGAGTTTTTTTTTTCCTTTGATGTGTGTTTGCCTGGTTTTGGGATCAGGGTAATATTGGCCTCACAGAATGAGTTTGAAATTTCTGCCTCTTTTTCTGTTTCCTGAAATAAATGGAAGAGTATTGGTATTAGTTTTCCTTTAAAGGTGTTGTAGAACTCAGCTGTGTTTCCATCCAGTCCTGGGCTTTTCTTGGTTGGTAAGCTTCTGATGGTGTCTTCTATTTCTTCATTTGATTTTGGTTTGTTTAAACTGTGTATATCTTTCTGACTCAATCTGAACAAATTGGATGACTTAATAAATTTGTCAATGCCTTCAATGTTTTCTATTTTATTAAAGTATAGTATTTCAAAATAGTTTCTAATTATCCTCTGTATTTATGTGGTGTCTGTTGTGATATTACCTTTTTCATCACTTATGCTGGTAATTTGAGTTCTCTCTCTCCTTATCTTCATTAGCATGGCTCAGGATCTATAAATTTTATTTACTTTTTCAAAGACCCAACTTTTTGTTTTGTCAATTTTTTCATTTGTTTCTTTTCTTTTGAGTTTATTAATTTCAGCTCTAATTTTAATTATTTATTGCCTTCAACTGCTTTTGCTGCTGATTTGTTATTCTTTACCTAGGGCTTTTAGGTGTAGTGTGAGGTCATTTATTTGTTGACTTTTTTTTCTTTTAAGGAATTAACTCCATGCAATAAATTTTTCTCTTAATACTGCTTTCATAGTGTCCCTAAGGTTTTGATATGTTGTTTCTATGGTACCATTTACTCTAAGAATTTTTTAATCTCCTCCTTGATGTCTTCTCTAACCCATTTTTTATTCAGTAGCATATTTTTTAGTTTCTAAGTGATGGAAAAATTTTTATTTTTATTTTGTCATTGATTTCCAATTTTATTCCATTATGATCTGATAAAATGCATGGTAGTATCTCTACTTTTTTGTATTTGTTAAGAGTTGCTTTGTGGCATAGCATATTGTCTATTTTAGAGAAGGATTCATGTGTTGCTGAGAGGAAAGTGTATCCACTTGATGCAGGTTGAAATATTCTATATATGTCAGTTAAGTCTAAGTTATTGATTGTATTATTGAGTTTTGTAGTTTCTTTATTTAACTTTTGTTTGAAATATGTATCTGGTGGTGAGAGAGGTGTGTTAAAGTCACCCAAGATTATTGTGTTGTGGTCAATTTGACTCTTGAACTTGAGAAGAGTTTGTTTGATGAAGATAGCTGCACCATTGTTTGGGGCATATATATTTATAGTTGTTATTTCTTGTTAGTGTATTGTTCCCTTGAGCAGTATGCAATTTCCATCTTTATCCATTTTGATTAACTTTCACTTGAAGTCTACTTTATTTGATATGAGGATGGAAACTCCTGCTTGCTTTTGCAGTCCATGTGAGTGGTATGATTTTTCCCAAGCTTTTACCTTCAGTCTGTGTATGTCTTTTCCTATCATATGAGTCTCCTGGAGGCAGCATATTGTGGGGTCTCTTTTTTTAAATCCAATCTGCTAACCTATGTCTTTTGATTGGTGAGTTTAAGCATTGATATTTAGGGTTACTATTGAGACATGATTTGTATTTCCAGCAATATTTGTTTATTTTTGTTAGTTACCTTGACTTGGTTTTCCACTTTGATTAGTTTTTCCTTTAGTGTACTACCTCTCTCTGCTGATTTTAATTATTGCTTTTCATTTCCTCTTCATGGAATATTTTTCCAAGGATGTTTTGTAGTGCCGGTTTTCTAGCTATAAATTCTCTTAACTTTGTTTATCATGAAATGTTTTCATTTTATCTTCAAATACATAATTTTTTAAATTCTGGGACACACTGATGTATCCTAACAATCAATATATGATGATCTAGGAAGTGTACCATTGATAAGTGAATGTACAAGTCTCAGCATCCACTGAAGAATGCACAGTGGACAAGTTTGCAATGTAGATTTAAGCAGAAGAATGAGTTGAGGATTAGCATTGAATTTTCTTTGGCAACAGGGATTGTGTTAGATAGTGAATGTGAATGTCAGCACACATGAATGGGAAAATATGTATAAAACAGATAAAAATATGTATGTCCTGAGTTACAGAAATGTATCATGTGAGTTAAATGATTATTACTATTTTTAAATTTTAAATGAAAGAATATACAATATTCAGAAGACACAAAATCTACAGGCACCAAAACCATCGAATATTGAATGGATTGCTATCATACACATGTACATTCATAGAAATGTAGGATTTCATTTTAAATTTGGATTTGGTATAAACAGAAGTTTGGAATTAGTATTGAATTATATGTCAATAAGGTTACTATAATGAAATGAAGATGTATGTCAGATAACATGAGTCTTTTTTCCACCATACCTGCGTAAATGTTTGAAAACCTATACGTTAGTCTTTTTTGATAGGTGAAGATATATGGAATTTTTGTCTAGTTGATGCATGAATATATGCTAGGTTGAATACATAATATTTTTCATGCAAATGTAAAAGAGAAAATTGAAATTGTGGTTTAAATGTGCATGAAATCTGATATTCATGAACATGCATAAATTCAAAGTAGCTCTAAGTATTGTGTGGTCATATTAAGAGTCGTTATACGTAATGAGTTCATTTGGGTTTTGCTTAGGAAACTAATATGTTTACCAAAAATGGTGTATGATCAAAAGAATGTTCATATGAAAATGAGTAAGAACACATGTATGAATATATGTATTCTGAAACAGGAAATGATTTAAAGTCAATCATAGTATACACAATTTTAAACATGAGGTTGAATGGATATAGCACAGATTGAATGTGAACTAATTGAAGGGCTATGTACCAATGATAAGAAAAGCATAAGTCAACATGCACATCACATCTCATAGGAATATACATGCATTGATGATAAATTTGGTATACTTACCATGGTAAAGTTAGGGTTACTATTCAATATTGAAAGGGCTTAGTGTGAGAAAATGACTATGAGAAAATGACTATGCTTAGTAGAAAATATGAATATTCCTGGGAATGAACTTGTGAAACTATGCATAAGAGTCCACATACATACACACTATCAACTCAGGTCAAAGTACAGAGTTATTCACCCTTTCAATATTACATAATTTGTGCACTGTACATAAGTCTATACTAATAGATATGAATATATGCCATTGATAATAGAATATACAACCTTCAATGTACACATGAATATTTATTTCACTTCACTTGCTTTCATGGCAATTCTTGAATGGTGCTGGAAATCATGTTAGGTTGAATTTTTGTTTCAGCCAACTTTGATGCTGACTGTTGTGCTTAGAGAATTTGTACCTTACAACATCAGAGAACGCATAAGAATGTATGTGTGAAACCATGTAAAAATATGCATATATATAAAATTATGTGTTTTGACTCAGGCTTTATTTTAGTTGGTGTCAGGATATTTTACCATTTTTAAATTGATGGATTTACGGATAAGTATTTTAATGAATATGTGACTACTTTTGTAACACCTAACAATCAAAATGGAAAAGGCAAGTCCAAATATATATAAGGCCTAAACTTGTCTAACTGTAATACTTTTCTATTAGGTTTAGTTTTACCAGTAATAGTAGAAAACGTAGGGTTAGGGTAAGAAACTAAATATGTGGATGAAAAATAAAATGAGAAAATACCTAGAATGGGCCTGCAAGCATGTGTTACACAAATACACTTCCAAAAGCATCTACTTTTTAACAATTTTGTAATATACAATATTAATTATAGTCCCAAGATTGATCAGCTTTTTGTCCCTGTGAATAAAATACCTGACAAGAATAATTTAGAGAAAGAAAAATTTATTTGGAGTTCTGCCATCTCCATCACTGGATGCAGGGTGAGGTACAACATCATGATGGAAGAGCATGGCAGAGGAAACAGCTCAGCTCATGGCAGACAAGAAGCATAGAGAGCCAGGTGTGGTGGTACATTATTGTAATCCCAGTGGCTCCACAGGTTGAGGCAGGAGAGCAGGAGGATTGCAAGCTCAAAGTCAGCCTCAGTAACTTAGAAGGGCCCTAACCAATTTAGGGAGACCTTGTGTCAAAATAAAACATAAAAGGGCTTAGGATATAACTCAGTGGTTAAGCACCCTGGCTTTAATCCCTGGTACAAAAAAATAAATAAATAAAAAGGGAGAGAGAGAGTAAGAGTGGGAAGGATGGAGGGAAGGAGGGAGGGAAGGAGGGAGGAGGGAGGGAGGAAGGGAGAGAGAGAGAGAGAGAGAGAGAGAGAGAGAGAGAGAGAGAGAGAGAGAATATAAACCCTGGAGTCTGACACAATGTTTCTTAATGTTATGGTATGCCCTCAAAAGGCACACCTCCAGTGACCTACTTTCTCCAGCCACACCCACGTGTCTGCAGTCTGCACTCAGTGGTCCATAAAAATTATTAATTCATCTAAAGGAGTAGTCTACACATAAGGTTACAAATATCATAATCTAGTCTTTTCACTTCGAAATATTTTTTCATTACCTAACACATGTGCTTTAGGGGGTACTTTTAAAAATGACTTTCCCACCCTTTGATTTGTCTGAAGTTTTTAATGTAATATATGTGTTTTTTTGTTTGTTTAGTTTGCTTGCATTTCCCTTGCTTGGTGAGGAAAGATGTTACTAGTCCTATGATTATATCTCAATGTTTTAGTGAGTCTGGGCTCTTGAAAGATGCTGCATCAGTTTCCTCCTTTTCCCCACTCTGATGGTAGAAGATGTCCAGAGGCAGCCATATTTGAATATTTTCTCTCTCATATTGAAGAGCAGTGGGAGCTGGTGTTGAGTGTGTCTCTTCTTCCCAGTGGAGGGCTGGAGCAGGTTTAAGTGTGGTAGCTCCCTTATCTTGGATCTTTTAGGGTCTGATAAAATTTCAGTAGGTTATTCTTTTCAAAATAGTTTCTCCTAAGGTTGAAACACCTCAAGAAGAACATAATGCTTTGGTTGCCCTATAAGAACCTGGTTGAGATCCTGGGAATAAAACTCACCAAAATCTGAGGAGCCCTGAGTGACTGGATCAGCCTTGTCCACACTAAGCTTCCAGTTATTGTTCAATATTTGTTTGGGTTTTCCTAGTGCAGTACTGCTTCCCAAAGAAGTTTCTGCTAGTGGATTTACACTGCAAGAAGTTATGAATCTCTGTTTGGGGGATAAGGGTTGGTCCTGTGATCCAATTTCTTTGAATCTAAGACTTATAGATTTTTCAGTTTGTTTAGCTTTTTATATGTTATGCGGACAGAGTGATGATTTCTAAGATCTTTTCATGATAGATTAAAAACTCACCCCTCTAATATGATTTGTGCATTGTTTATTCCATCTTCTGATATGACCCTGATCCCTTTAGACATATCTGGCTCATATGAGGGGATTGCAATAGACTGCTACACTGATGATCCCCAGTGAATCACATCTCTCATTAAATACCTGCCCCCTGTTGTGATTCCTTGTCACAATGACTTCAAGCTTTGTCATATGATTTGCTTTGACAAATGGGCCTTTATTGAGTTAATGTAAAAGAGGATAAAAAAAAGTTTACATATTGGGCTTTCTCTCTTAGAAACTGCTGTTGTCTGTGGAAGCTCATTCTGACTCAATGGAGAATAAATGATCCTCAGGTCTCTACCTTCTGCTCACCCTTCCAAGAACCCAGATATGTGGGTGAAGTGATTTTAGAGACTGTAGGATTAGCCAACTCATAATTGATTTTAGATTCATGTATGGCTCAGGCAAAACTATCTCAAGAAACCACAACCAAACCAGAGAACCACAGCCCTAAAATTATGGTGCTTGAAGTAATTGTGTTTTGTTATACAGAAGTAGTTAACTGATACCTTCAACATTGACAATTTGAATAGGATTTAAAATAAAGTCATGTTTAATATTAAAATTATGATCATATATTATCATGTTAGATTTTACTTTATATCAATTCTTGTGGTAGAATAAAGTATATTGCATTATTTGCATTGTATTATTTCTAAATATTAGATTTAATGTGAGTTAGGGAGATTATTTTTATCATAAATTAACATTTCTGATTCAATGAGTAGAACATCTTTCTGCTCTTTTTACCCTGCTCTGGAATTACTAGGGTCCTCCACATTGAGAGTAAGGGATGCATACAGAGCTCTGCTGCCTCTCCTAGGGCACTATGAGGAGCCCACTACAGAAAGAAGAGAAGCCCCATCCCCACCATGTTGATAGCTATGCCCCAGATCTGGCTACTTTTAGACCAAAAGCCATCTACTTCAGTACTGAGGAAATGGTAATAAGAAGGAATAAGAAGTTATTGTATATGATATCCTAAGTGGTAAATAATTATTTGCTATACATAAGTACAGAATATTTATATGCCAATTTGAATTACTATGTAATCTTTTAGTACTGATAATTTTCAATTTAGAAAGTCAAAGCAGGTACTTCTCAATGGCCCACAGTGTTCACCCTCAGATGTCAGTGTCCTGTGATATTTCTTCCACAGTGCACTGGAGTTAGTTGTCCTAGATTTTGAGCTGGAGACAGGTGTATTCTGGGTACTTTGTTTCATCCCCTCTCTCTTTCTCTATTTTGCACTATGGCTTTGTCTCTCTGTTTCTATTTATTTGTCTTCCTGCTCCTCAAGTCTACTGCTAAAGCTATGAAAATTCTGACTTCTCATTGAGAGTTCTCACTAGTGAGTTTTGGGGATATAATTTTTCCACCAATATATATTGTCTGTGGCTCCTGCTTTGGTAAGACTGCCAGTCATTTTATCCCAGCTTGGCTCCAGTCATTCCTTTTCCTTCTCCAAACCTGTCTACCAGCTCTTTAATGCCTTAACCATGGGGCAAATTCCATAGGAAATAGTATTTTAAAATGTGTTTTGAAATTGTGGTATATATACACAATGAAATATTATTCAATTATAAAGAAGAATGAAATTGTGACATTTTCCAGTAAAAGAATGGAACTGAAGACTGTCGTCCTAAATGAAATGAGCCAATCCCAAAAGACAAAGGCCAAGTGATCTCTCTGATGGGCAGATGCTAATACATAAGGAGAGGGGAGGGGAAGAGTAGAAATACTTTGGGTTAGACAAAGGGGAATGAAGGGAAATGAGCAGGGACGAGAATGGGAAAGACAATAGAATGACTCAGACATTACATTCCTATGTTCATATATGAAGACAACCAGTGTAACTCTACATCATATACAACCACATGAATGGGAAATTATGCTCCATGTTTGTGTAATATGTCAGAATACATTCTACTGTAATGTATAGCTAAAAAGAACAATTTTTTTTTTTTTAAAAAAAAGGGTTTCTGTGAGCCCTGAAAAGCAATCTCTCCTTGTTCTTCTTACATGACCTCCTGCAAATTTTTTATCATTCAGGATCATTTGCCTGGTTGAGTTGTCTTGTATGTCTGAGTTTTCTCCTAGATGGTAAATTTTGAGGGATTTCTTAAAACTATGGTATAAATTTACATATAAGCATAAACAAATATATATATATATATATATATATATATATATACTGCATCGAGAATTGATCCATTTATGGTTGACCATTGAGCTACATCCTCAATGGTGGCAGTGGTAGATGCACTGGCTCACCACAGAGGGAAGGAAAACAGAGAGAGGAACACTGTGGAAAGTTTGGTATGGAAAAAAACCTGAGATCAGAAAAGTAGCCTGAACTTAGCTGATCCAGAGGCGGCACCATGAACTGGTGTTTAAAAAGTGCTCTGTGTTTCTCAACTGCCCATTGTCAACCAATGCAGGAGCCATCTTGAAGCAGCCACACTACAAGTGCTGCTGTGGGAGCAGGGAGACCACAGCAAGAATTGACATATTGCCCCTGCAAGCACCTACCATGTGACCCAGGGTGTACCTAGAAGAACATGAGTGAACTGGCCTAAAAACAGACACACAGAACAATGGTATAAAATAGGACAGACAAAACCACAGATACAGTCATCCGATCCTTAAAAAAGGTGCCAAAAACATACATTGAAGAAATACAATCATTTTCACACGTGTTGATGGGACAACTGTTGTGTTTAAAAGAATGAAATGAGACCTTTATCTCTGACGCTGAAATCAACTCAATCTAGATCAATGACCTTGAATTCGACCAGAATCTATGAAACTCCTAGAAGAAAACATAGGGTCAAGACTCCAGCTTTTAGGCATAGGCATTGAATTTCTCAATAGAACCCCTAAAGCTCAGGAAATACACTAAGAGTTAATAAGTGAGATGACATCAAATTAAGGAAACAATTAGGAATGTGAAGAGAGAACCCACAGAATGGGAGAAAATCTTTGCTAACTACTCTTCTGTCCCAGGATTAATGTCTACAATATATACGAAGTTCACCAAACTTAACAATAGAAAATGAATTAAACAGATACTTCTCAAAAGAAGAAATAGAAATGGCCAACAAATGACTGAAGATGCTCAACATAATTAGCAATTAGGGAAATGCAAACCAAAACTACACTGAAATTTCATCTCACACCAGTTGAAGTGGCAGTCATCAAGAATACAAAGGATAATGAATAGAAGGCCCACTAAGCTGCCACTGCATGGTGAAATGTGAAGCCCATGACACTGGGCCGCTCGGGTTGTGGTGGCTGGAGGTTAAGAATATATTCCAGGAAAGTTCCATAGGATGTTATCATCAGCTCCAACCTCATAGTTGAGATAGCCATCTAAAATCTCATTGGAATCTCACTAGATCTGACTATAATTAGATTTCTCAAAAATTCTTCCTATCAAAAAGTATCAGGAATGAAGATCAAAGATATGTTCCTACCATTTCAAGAAGTTCCTGTACAAGCCAACAAATATCTAGCAGATCAGGTAGTTTCTTTCATCATCAAGCAAATACTCAAGCCACCAACACAGAAGAGATCACAAAAAATGTCTTTTTATCAATGATTTTCCACAGTGACCTGTTAGAGTCATGAAATCAATTCTGTGAGTAACTGAATGTTTTTAAAATAAAATAAAATATAAAATCCCAGAATGCTTTGTGTAGACCTTTTGCCTAAATTATGCACATCTCTAGGAATATTGAGGTCCAATTTAATATATGAGAAAACTATTTGATAGAAGGAATATAATAAAAAGAGTGTATATTGATTAAGGAATGGCTTTCAGTCATTTGCTTATGAGTGTCACTTGGTGTCCATGATGGCAAGGTTAATGTGCAGTCTGGCTTTATATTACCATGACTTGCAAATGGATGTGAAATCTGAGATTCATTTGCAGACTTTCAGTACATTTTTTGGGAAAGATGTTATAATTATCTAGGCTATATATTTTTTTTTCTTTTTATTTATTTATTTTTGTTTTTGAATTACTAGCAATTATAACATTTCAATCAAACTAGAATAAAGTGCTGTTAAAATAGATAATTTCTTTTTTTTGAGAGAGAGAGAGAGAGAGAGAGAGAGAGAGAGAGAGAGAGAGAGAGAGAATTTTTAATATTTATTTTTTAGTTTTCGGTGGACATGACATCTTTGTTTGTATGTGATGCTGAGGATAGAACCCGGGCCGCACGCATGCCAGGCAAGCGCACTACCACTTGAGCCACATCCCCAGCCCTGGATAATTTCTTTATTAGAAGAAAGAAGGATAATTCAATGAAATATCAGGAAGTATATTCTGCATCTGGAAGTGTGAAAATTGATGCTATTGTGTAAAATATTGACTGTAATCTTCCAAATTCAACTTTTTCATTTGAGCTACATTTCAAAAAGAAAATAATTAAGTATAAGATGTTATAATAAAGATTACTTAAGATATGGTTTTTTCTATTGGAGAAGATAAGGCTAAGGGAAGTTAGCCAACCCTTAAAAAACAAATGCCAGATGTTTTTTTTCTGATATAAGGAGGCTGATTTATTGTGGAGTAGGGAGGGGGAGCATGGGAGAAATAGAGGAATTCTAGATAAGGCAGAGGGGTGGGAAGGAAAGAGAGGCAGCAGGGGGTTAACAAGGATGGTGGAATGTGATAGACATCATTATCTAAAGTACGTGTGAAGACACGAATTGGGGTGAACATACTTCATATATAACCAGTGATATGAAAAATTGTGCTGTATATGTGTAATAAAAATTGTAATGCATTCTGCTGTCATTTATTTTTTAAAAATCAATTTAAAAAATTTAGAAAAATGTGAAAACTTTTTGAAAATTATAGGCCTCAGTGTATTATTTGTAATTATTTTCCTGCAAATGAAAGTTTAAAACCTTTAAATATAAGAGACACTTGGAAACTCAACTTGCTGAATATTTTTCAAAGAAAGAAAAAAGACATAAAGTTATCAACACAATTTCTTCATTGCCCTACTGCTGCTGAGAAAGACTTACTCTCATTATATTTAGTTACATATCATATGTCAAATGAGAAAATGGCTCACACGGTTGCTGAAAATAAATATTCTTCCACCATTTTTGGATATGGTATGTATAATATTTGATAATAAATCAGCCAAAAAATTAAAAAATTTTACCTAGTGACAACAAAATATCTCTTCAGATTTGTAATATTGCAAACATTTAGAATCAATATTTCTTACTCAGTTACAATCTTGTGTAGATTTTTCAGGCCAGCTGGATGAAAGCACTGATATTAGAAGCTACACAGTGCTTTTAGTTGTTTATGTCAGGTATGCATGGCAGGATGATTTCATGGAGTATTTTTTGTGCTTTGTAAATTTAACCTCTAATTTAAGTGAATTAGATATTTTTACAGAATTGGAAAAGTGCATTTTTGGTCAATATAAATTAAACTGCAAGAAGTGTACAAGAATTACAAGTGATAGAACAGCAAGCATAACTGGAAAACACAGCAGAGTAATTAAAAAATTTCTGGATGTTACTAATAATGGTGCTGTGTATGTACATTTTTCATTATGTATTCATCATGGAGCTTTAGCATCCAGAGAAATTCCACAGAATCTCATGGACGTATTGGAAAATGCAGTAAATGTTGTTAATATTATTAAAGAAAGCTCACTGCATAGCTGACTTCTTGAAAGATTATATTCAGAAATTGAAACTAATCACACCCACTTACTGTATCATATAAAAGTTCATTGGTTGTCTCAGAGAAAAATCTAACCAGGGTGTAAGAGCTAAGGAATGAGATTCACAGTTTTCTCATTGAAAAAAAATCTTATTTAGCCAATATTTTTGAAGATGATATTTGGGTAACAAAATTGGCATATTTAACTGATATTTTTGGCATTTTTAATGAACTGAATTTAAAACTACATGGGAAAAACCATGGTATTTTCCAACATGTTGAATGTATCCAAGCATTCTCAAAGGGATTGTTGTCAAGGCAAGCAAGGCTTAAAAGTAATCGTCCTAGGTATTACATGTTCCGGAAGTTTTTATGACATATTGAAGAGAACATTATTAATAAAACAATTTGAAGGAAATGAAATTAGAAGTATTGTTGTATCTCACTTCTCTATCTCAAACATTTAACCATTTCTTTCTAGAAGAGAAACTTGAGACGTTTCCATTTGCTTTTCAAAACCCCGAATCAA